>NW_015151370.1:304975-311097 GCF_000732505.1 Cyprinodon variegatus
GATGAGACATTATTTCTTTTATTGTGCTATTCATTCATTACAGGAATTGTTAAGCATTTTTAATAAATACATTTTGAATGAAATTATCTTTTGTTATTGGAGTTATTGCTGTTGACTTTTACTGAAAAGCATTTTTAATAAATCAACTGTAATTATCATGGTATTGTAGGATTACTTAGGTCTATGTTAAGTGAGTGCATGCCACAGACATATCTAAGCATGGGAACAGAGATCCCAACTACACCAAACCAAGCTTCTGCTGCCCTGGCGTCCTCTCCCACAACAACTTCATCCCCGCTTTCCTCCTCTAAATAAAAAATGTATGAAGGAGGAGACTCATCCACGACCTCCGATACAAAACTCTCCTCTTGCATGTTTCCACTGTCCATAGTGTTCCTTGACAGTATGTTGCTAAGTTCTACTTGGTCCCAATGTAATTTCCCATTGGGAACCTACTAGCACTAAGTTGCAAATAAGTTGCAACCAAACCTACTTGTGAACCTTCTGCCACAACCACCTCTCCGCCTTAAAAAACGACCAATCACATTCACTTTATTCACTCGTGTAAAGTTGGGCGCCACTCTGGAGAATTCGAAACAGCTGCTTCCGTATGACTTTAAAGAGACGAGGAACCTGGAGCTTCTAACACTAGAAAGCCCAGAGATTTGAGAATTTTCGTCAGTCTCCAATTCCCCCAACAGTACCTCACAACTCATGAATCGCTTTTCAGATGTAAAAATGCCCCGTCAGCGCTGCGGTTGGAGAACCATTACCACCCTCTTTAGTTTCGGTTTTAGCCCAACCCTCTCTGTTGGAGAGTGCTTTACCTGAGAGCAGGGGGGAAAAAATCATATTTGTCAGTGTCACCAACACCAGATTGATTCCAGACAGTGGAGCCACCAGCGCAGCGATCAGACGATAACCGATCTGTACAATAAAAATAGCTGCATGAGATGGAACGCTGTAGAAAGCAAGAATATTTATACAATAATGACCATCTACCCTATTTAATAGGTGGCAAATATAACTCAAGTGATGTCTCCTCTGCAGAGACAGCATCGTGAGACTGCAGTAAAGTTGGCAATATATTCCCAGATTCAGCTTTTCCAGATTAATAACTCTTCGGAGGATGATTTATTCTACAAAAGAGACACCTCTCCACAACCACAGCATGCCAGACAGTGAGCTACAACCGTAGTTTCCTCAAAACGAGTCTCCTATCGTGCCGGGAGAATTACATTGGACCCTATGCAGAGCTCGCTGCTCCCCAAATGCTTAGGGACCGTCTGCAATTTGCAACACCATAAAAATAATCAGAGAGAAATATTTAAAAGACTCACCAAGGACAGATGGATAATTATCAAATTCATTTCACAAGTATCTCATCTCATGTCTTTCATACCACATTTATTGGATTTGAAAATAATACTTTTTCAAGGAATTTCCCAAAGCCTGAATGACAAATGGCACCTCTATTTTATTATTAGAATAAGTATAAAATGAGCAATGACTACACTATAGATCATTGTAGTGCCTCCAAACTTGTAGGATACATAGATAACCTCATCTGGATCTTACTACAACTCTTACTTTGGGAAGATAAGCCAAACTATATTTGTGGAGATATTTCTTTGTTATTATAAGCATATAATAGCAAATAATTACACTTGGGATCACTGTAGTGCCACCAAATTTGTAGCACACATAGATAGCCTCATCTAGTTCAGACTACAACTCTTCTTTGGGATCTTTGGGAAAATGTGCTAAACTCTATTTTTTTGTTGTTGATTTTTTGCATTGTTATTATAAGCAGGCCAGGTGTACAATCTCTGCAACAGGAACCACAGCACTGAGCGTTATGTGCACTGCACAAAGTATACCTGTCAGAAATGCAGGAAGGACTCACCTTGGGTTTGTAAAAACTGCTAAATGGGACAATTGTAGCCTCATATGTAGTGCTTTTCCTTGGGTGAAATAAATGTTACTCCAATACTGAAATCATACTGTTTGTCATTTTCTAAGCTGAAATGTTGAATGACATGAAAAGGCGAGACAAGACAAAATACAATTATTCTGTAAGTCGTTCTTTCTTTCACATAGTGAGCTTTGCAATATAAATCAGTTTGTTGGTGAATGGACAATATAAATAGGCTCTGCCTTGCCTTGTTGGAAAAGCATGGCTATGACCTGTTCTCAGCTCAGGAACTACGTAAGACCCGTATGATATCTGGTTGTTCAATAGGTTTGCCTAAATAAAAGATTTAGAAATGACTTATGAAGATATTCCTGCAAAAAGGTCTGATGTTGCAGGAGAAGGTAATAAAAAGTGTTTGCAGCATGCTCTTGTTCTGATGCCAGTTTGTTTCAGCCTTTATCCAGTCTCCTGTAGAAGGGCTGGTCATATTACAGATTATTTGCATTACAACAAGGACAGTTAGCAAGGTAGAGTGAATACACAAACTTGAAGAGGGGAGGGGGGCTTGCAGGAAAACTGGAATTCTCTGGGACTTCTAGTGCTAAGAACCCAAAGCAGAATGAATTAAAGAGGGCGGAGAGCATAGAGGATCAGACATCACCTGAACTCATAGACATCCCACTCATCTTCTTCATCAGTCTCTTACTTTTCTCCTCAGTCACCTCTCCTCTTCTCTCTACACTCACTCTTCCTTTACTTTCACTGCTTACAACCTCTTGCCCCCCCTTTAGTAGTTTTTTCTTTATTACCCCTGTTCCTGTTACTAATCCTCCTCTTTCCATTTTGACTCATTCATGTTTATTACCTTTATCTTTTTCAGCTCCCCGTCTCCTTTCTCTACATCCTTTCATCCCATAGGAGGCTGATACTCACAGAAGAGACTTAAAACCTTAAGTTATTGATTTTCAGGTACCTTATAATGCCTTCAAATTGCAATTAAAAAGAAAACATTGAGCATTTTGTTTTACACATTGTGTTTAGTGACTTTTTGTTAACTATTTAAACTTCCTAATAAAAACTTTGCTTATCCTTTTAAAATGCACATAGCGATTAAAGCATGATTGTCCAGTCTGAACAGACTAATGAATCTGCTTTCTGCTGTTTGTTTGACCAAAGGGAGGCCATCAGTGCGGCTGATAAAGCTGCAGATAGTACAGCTGTGTCCTCTGATTCTACTCGTTTTGTCTGTGCGATCAGATAAATGAGAGGAAAAGACACGTTTGTCCCGATGCTTCCTCCATTCCTGCAGAAACTGTAATAAAGTTTGGATGGATGGAAGGAAGATTACATCAAAAACAGGTTCGTTTATCAGCCGCTCAGCAAGAAGCATGACGGTGTGAGCTGATGGAGGAGGAAGAGGGGAAATGAAGGGCATCCAGGGTCCACCTTAAACCGCTCTGACTGAGGAGTTAAAAGGCTTAGTTTAAAGTATGCTTCTGTTGTGAAAATTATTTTTTACCTGCTCGATGATAAACTCTGCATGAAACTATTAAAATATAGAAATTAAAAAGGAAGAAAATCTAATTTGATTTTAGAAGGGAAATTCTTCTTATACGCTGCAAATCTTTCACTTCAAATATTTTTTTTTTCTCATTCAAATGAATACATCCAGTTTAAAAAAATACTTTGTGCTTGATTCATATTAATACATATTTTAGTTTATTCTCAGCAATGAGAGCTGTTTTAATTTTATGTTTCTCAGTAATTAAATTAAAACAGAAAGTTTGACCCTTTTACTTTGAAATAGACATATGTATGTTTAAAAAAAAAATAGGCCAGGGCAGGGGTGGAACTAGAGGGATGGCTAGGAGGGCCACTACCCTCCTCTAGCCAAATGACTACCCTTCATTTTATGTGCTTAGAGCCGCAGAAGAAGGTATGGGTTTCAAAAGGTCAATAGCAGTTTGGTTTAAGTGTTGGTAATGAAAAGGAGCATATTTTTTTCTTCTTTTTTGTACTTATCTTGATCTCAATTTATTTATTTACATTTCTTTCACTGTTTAATGGAAATGAAAAGTTAAGTGGTCTCGGGAGGAAATAAGCCCTCAGACTAAAATTGAAAATGAAGATATGCATGGAAGAAACCAATGATCAGCAAACAGTGGCACCATAAGTGTTAGACTTAGCACAAAGGGCCAACCCCCTGAAGACCCCCCATTACCTTCATCTTGCCTGGACATGAGGAAAATGGTAGTTTAGCTGAGTGGTAATTGGAAAAGTGCAAATGAAGGAGCAGCTTTTACCCATCAGATCCTCTAAAGTTCTCCACCTAAACCAGAAATCTCTCTGACCCAGCAGCAACAGGAGGTTCAGCCCAACAGTTATTTATAGACTGCAAACTGTTCGCATCAGAATGGTTGGTATACAGAAATCCTCAAGATGAGCACAATGAATCCCCCTGATGTGGAGCTTTAATCACTTGCACCGGAAAAAGTGAAATCTAAGTAAGTCAGTTTTTTTTTTTTTATGTGTATTTTCTCTTGAATTGAACAGAAAAGACATTTTGTCAATAGAATAAGAGGATTTATCTATAAGATAAGAAAAAAAAAAACAACAACTCCATTATCGCATTTCAACTGTAAAATATCAACTTAACTTCTGAAATTAAGGCCATATTCACTGATCCTTTTATTTTGGAATTGTTCATGTATTTTTAGATCAGTTTTTGCAGTGCGGGGAGCAGAAGTTTAAACTAAACTCCAACAAAATTCATCTATAATCTCAATTAAGCAAACAGCAATTTCCAGCTTTATCTTGAAGGTAGGCTACTTACTGCCATCAGTTGGCCTGAGCACCCCGCCCAACAAAGAAGCAACAAACGATGCAGGATGACAGAGGGCATGGGGAGGCAGGGGAAGAGTCCCAGCGCTGCTGACAGCTAACTGTGCTCAGTCACTGAGATCAGTTTCCTTTGTTTACAGACTAGATCAGCAGGGAAACACATTTTGCTTTTACCCTTGAACACTGTTGCATTTTTTGGGAACAGTTGTTCAACAGTACCTGCACTTCTCTTTTAAAATGCTTGGTTTTAAGTCTTTATCTATAATTACATGACTGCAATAGTTTATCTGAGTCCTGGATAAAAAAAAAAAAAACTGAAGTGTAAACATTTTTTAAATGGGCACTTTTTAAACCTACAAGATAGAAAACAAAAATTAAAGCAAAACCCTGGTGATGAAACCCTGAACTCGATCAACCTCAATGAATATACTGAGGATATTTGTGGAGTCACAGGGCACCTAAGCTGCCCTGTGACTCCACACATATCCACAGATCTTCAAACTTCACCCTTTTTAAAAGGATTCCTAATCTGCTCAGAGATCTAAATCCAACCCTGAAGACCCAGACAGTAAAGGTTCCCCTACTCGCCACCGTCTTCATTCGCTGTTCCAGACTTGGAGCTTTTGTTCTTAAATTGACAGTTATCTTAGAAAATTGCTTCCATACATGACATCTGCTTTCATTTTGATTCTGCTCCCCTCTGAGAGCTTAATGAACAGATCTCCTCTTCAACCAGAGGATTTTAAACTCCCTTCAGTTTGATAGGAACCAGTAATCTATCAGGACCCTCTGGGAGAAACTGGTTAGCCTTTTATTGAAGCTCTTGGAGACAGAATCAGCTCCACAGACCTCAGATAATCCTTCATCTCCGTATATCTGCTGCCTCCACCATCCGTCCTTCAGCTTAATGTGTCCAGCTTCAGGTCTGAGTGCAGAAATCGATACGATTGGCTGAGCGGAGCAGTGATCACCCACACAGACACACAGAGGCACCATTTGTAACAGAGAAACCGAGGGAAACGTGTTAAGTCCGACTCCACTCAATCAGCTCATCAGTTTGACTTTTCTGCCTACAGGACATCAGACCTAAAGAGAAAATTAGGTTTCCCTCCAGCTGATCAGAGTGATGGAGAACCAGCAGGACTAAATGTGTTCCTCCAGGCTGGGCTGAATGTTTCTCACAGCAAAAACATCTAAAAACGGGTCTCTAACTTTACAGCAACTGTTTACGATTAAACTGAACCCTGTTTAAAGTCCCTACAGTGACAGTCAGGTGAGACATCGCTGATTGGAAGACCCTTGAACCGGACGTTGCGTCGTCTGAACAGTCCAGCTTCTTTTAAGTGTGTCTTTAGTGTATGCAAAC
>NW_015151370.1:311689-326986 GCF_000732505.1 Cyprinodon variegatus
TAGTTGCAGTTTGCACTTCAGGGCCACCGTATAAAACACTTCCTGAGCAGGAAAAACATTCAAACATGTGGTTAATAAGCATCTGTGGGACACATTCTAAGCACATTGAAACGCATTAGAGACATTGCAGCTCTCCTGTCTTCACTGCGGGGATCCTAAATATCAGAGAAAACTTTAATGAAATGTGGATGCTGCCTCTGTACCAGGAGAACGTCTACTTTCTGTGCTTTTCAACTCTTGTTTCTTTTTGTATTTTACAACCTGATGGTCTCCCTCTTTATTCAATGTGGGACACGTTGCCAGAACCTTATTCCTGTTCTGTCTTCTTTCTGTATCAGAACCATCTCAGAGCCCGGTGGCGATCAGATCCATCTAGCATAATCTGGATCCTTTGCAATAAAAAAAAAAACACGGATCTTGATGCGGAGCCTTCTGATGATTTAGACATCCGTTTATCCATGTGAAGCTGCTTCATGACTCCTTCAAACTCCTCTGATGGTTAATTAAGTTCCATTAAGTTCCATTAAGAAGGAGAGTTCTCTTGTTTTAACTTGTTTTAGTATATGCAATGATTTTCTCCCTCATTCACTGCCAAACATCTCAGCATTTCTGCACCTCAGAGACTAAAACGGTCATAAATTAGGAAGTAATCAGGATTACAATGAACTGTCTGAGGCTTGTTTAGCATTTTTGGAGCTCAATCCTGGACCAAGTGAGGACGATGATGGGACCCGGTCACAGGCTTAAAATGAAAAGATTAACAAATGACATAAAAACATATCTAGAACATATTCTTTTCTTTCTGCAATGAAATAAAAAGGTTAGAAAATAGCATAACTTTATTTTGAAAACTATATTTTATATATCTGTATATGTATCTGTTTGAGATTTGATGATTTAAATCTTTAAACTCTTTAATCTTCAGAGCGTCGGTTTTTAAAATAGCTGCTTATAGGAGAGAAGGATGTTGTTCAGGCTGAAAGCAAAAGAGGGAAGCAGCTCAGAATCTCACAGCTTCACCTTTCTCTGCCGTTATCTCCTCCATCCGTCCCAGCGGGTCGGGCTGGGTCAGCGGCACTCTTATTTCTTTTCTTCTGCTCACCCTGATGCATGGCCGCATGGAGGGCAATGACGGAGTGGAGCGGCCTGTCATCGCCTCCTTTCAGTGTGCGAGGAGAAGATGAGGTAGAGATGTAATCAGCTGTCAGTTTGATGCAGGACGGGCCTCCTTCCTCCCCCTCCTCATCATCGCCATGCTGTGATTCGCGGGGGATAAGGGGCTCAGGCTGAAAATGCTGCAAACATCAAGATGAATCGCATCCCAGCTGCTTTTCTTTTCCTGGAGTTAACCAGAAAATATCCTCTACATCTTCTCCTCACTTCATGTCACCTACCATGAAGATGAAGGAGAAGCTTCCATGAATCAATACTGCCTCTGAAATTGAAGCTTAAATAGTTTTCACCTCCCCGGCAGCTTTGAACATTTTATGTGAAATTGCTTCACTGCTGAAGCAGGAAGGGATATTTCACGATCTGTACCGGTTCCATCAGAATGATCCTCTGTAAAGAGTCTCATTAAACGTTGAGCAATAAATTAGCTCGGCTGGTTTTAAAGCAAAATGATCAGCAGAGCTGCTGCTGAGGGAGCAGCTTCATGGGTCATCAAGAACTTTAAGCTTAGAGGTTCAATAACGCAGAAGAACAGTTCAAAATATCCCAGAAGCCCATAGGGCTGCAGCACCAGCCTCCTGCCACCAGTGCAGAGCTTCATCAACTCAGGTGGCAGATGGTTGCGAGTTCATCTGCATGAAGGACAGGAAGAGCTGGTCTTCAGTTTGGATCCAGATTCCATCCTGTTCTATCCTCGCCAGTTTTCCTTGTGTTTCAAGGTATTTTCCTCATCTACTGCTCCTTGACCGTCGTGAGCCTCCTGACATCTAAAGTCTGAACCAGAGAGGAGAGGAGGAACTTTTGGCTGCTGACATCATCATGAACCAGACAGCAAACACTGATTCAACTCAACAACAAATCATTTTCTATTATTTTCTAAATAATATCTGTCAGAAAAAAAGTTAGTTAGTTCAGAAAAAAATACTACTAATAATAAGAATAAGATGTTAATAGTAAAATATTTAGATATCGAACCCCATTCTGGAGGCATTGTGTTCATTCTGAGGAAACCATCTTTCCTGGAACTGCTCTTATGCCCAAAAGTTATTAGAAGATAAAAGAAAATGTGTTTGAAGATCTTATATAAGAAACTGTTTGTCATAAATTTCACATCCAAATCTATAGATTTCCCAAACTAAAACCCAGATTTATTGCCTGTATGTCTGTATGTGCCTTCTTTAAAATATTGTACAGATGCAAAAGTCTTAGACATCATCTCCATAAAATTCATCATTTGCATTTTAATTAATTAATAAATTTTCTAATTCTTTTGTCTCTAAGTGTTTGAGTGCCCTCACCCTATGGTATCTCTCTGAGCTTCTTCATCATTACTCATCCTCTCAGCATCAGGTCAGCGGACCAGCAGCTGCTGCAGGTTCTGAGGTTTGAGAGGAAGCTTGGAGGGGGCGGGGCTCAGCAGGAAAAACTTGCTGTTTCACCTAAGAGAGACTCCTTAACTGCCCACCTTTAAAAGTCAGCTGTAAACCGTTTCCTGTTCTGTGGCTTTTACAGCCGGCAAGACTTTCATTTAAACCTGTTTGGTTTACATTGGTTTTATTTTTCTTTTAAGTGTTTTTATCCATTCTCTCTTTTTCCTTTGGTCATATAGTCTGTAGCTATGTAAAGCACTCAGCTTTTTTTTAAGCACTTTGTAAATAAAGCGGAATGGTATAATATGATAAAATATGGTATGGTTTTACTTTATACTGAATTTACAATGGAATTTGCTAAACTTTTCTCCTTTTTCTCTGATATTTTCCTAGTTCTCTGGCCTGCCTTAACATTTATTCATCCATCTTTTAAACTTGATGTAGCGTCTCTGTATTACGATGGATTATTAGGGCCGATATATTAATATATTTTTAATTATGAAAATAAAGTAATAATGTTAGGACTATTAACATCCTCATATTACAAAAATAAGGTCATAATATTACGTCTGCAAGAATAAAGTAATAACACTATGAAATTAAAGTTGTAATATAAGACAATAAATCTGTAAGGTTATGACTTCATTCTGGTTCCATAATAAAGTTATAACCTTATGACCGCAGTCCTAAAATTATGAGATTAAAGTTGTAATATTACCAAGATAATCTTGGGCTGAGTTTAGGTAAGAAACATTACTATAATAATATAACTGTAATATGATAAGAATGATGTCATTCCAAAAAAATATGAAGCAGTCTACTCTGATATAAACTCATTACAATATAGAGCCGTCTTCCCAGTTTTGGCGGCAGTTTGGTTGATAATATGGAAATTTTTGTTTAAAATATTTTTCTCAAAATATTAAAACTTTGCTTTAATATTATTTTTATTATACTTGATTTTCATTACTTTATGACTTTATTCTTGATATGAAATAAAAGATGGCCCTAAAACTCATATTATACATCATACATCATATTTTTTTAAATACTCAAACAGATTCACCTCATAAGCATATATAACACATATATTGCATATTGTTGATGTTGTACATTATCATGTCTAAAATCTGCAGCTATCTATATTTTTCTCTTTTTTTTCCGCTTTTCTCAAATCATTAAGTTAAAAATAAACTAAATTTCTTTAAATAAAATCTAGATTTTTTTTTACTGTATAATTTTAAAAACTTTCCACTTCCTTTAATGCCAAATTAAAAATTTGCCTTCCATTTATTTGTCCTCCATTGTGTTCCAAACCTTTATCCTGTTTAGCTGCTGAATCTGTATTATCAGTTTTACTGGAGAAGAGGAAGTCGATCTTTTTCCATATTAGTTTTTGGATGATAAGTAAAGATATTTATGAGCTCATTTCCTCCCTCCATTTTTCAGTGTTGGATCAGCCAATCAGCTCTCGCTGTTTCCTCCATCCTCTCTCCTTCAGACCTTCTTATAGTCTCACTTAAAGTCTGTTTCATTACCTCTAACTTTTAACAGGTTCAGTCCCTGTGAACATAGACTTCTCTAAAGGTTTATGCCATAAGAATCTTTACATCCATGATGACTCTGATGTTTTTAACACTACTTTCATTTTTTTCTTGTTCTGTTCTCTTTGAGCTGGGTGAGAGGAAACTGTTGTCCTTTAAAACCCAGCAGGACTTTATTTGAGGATTTTCCATTACAGCAGAGATGTTATAGAAGCTGCTGCAGTCAAACCTCATCTGCGGCCTGAACAACCACACACAGCCGGCGCTGGCTGTGATTGGCTGACTGCAATCAGACCAGGGCTCACCGTGCAACAGGATCTAATTGGGGTTACAGCTGAGGGACGACCTCCAGCAGAAAGAACCTGCAGAAACATCTGATGACATCTCCCTCACACTGCTCTATTAAAGCTTCCAATAAGCTGAGCCCAATCATCCCGGCTCTCTCTAACCCTCCTGCACCGCTGTACCCTGCATGAGTGGCCGAATCCCATCAGGAGCTCATCTCAGGTAACAATATGTGAGGATTGTTTAAAGAGGTGGAAGGTCACCTCTCCATCCGCCTCGGAGCCGCAGCTCGTCCCCGACGGCTTAATTCACATCGAACACCGAACTGGAGAGGAGCTGGAGCAGAGAGTGCTTCAGCCTCCAGAGCTGCATCCAGAGCGGCCCGTGGAGCTGCTCCTAATGGGGCCCGAGCAGCTGAGCTCTCAGTCACTGCTTCATTTTCCTCTGCAGATGAAAACCCAGAATGAACCCCCATCATCTCCTCCTCTTCCTCTCCGTTAGACCTCATCCTGCTTCCCTCATGTTCTCTGCAGCAGGAGGACGAACCAGAGCAGCTAAGATTGATTTCTGTGAGGAAACTGAAGATCGTTACACTCATTAAAACACCTTTTCATTGGAATTTACTGACAGCTAATCTCTTGAGTTTTATTTCAACCAAAAAAAACTCAGCTATCTTAAATCAGGTCTATTTAAGTTGTGAGCTGCAGGCCGGTTGTTTCTGTGAACCTGTCTGCATCTAAGGCCGGTAAAGAGATTTTCACTGGTATCTTTTTACAAAGAATTATACGTCTTTATCGACTTAATCTTTGGTTTTAAAGTGGACCTCATAGCAAACAGAACAGGAAGCATCTAGTGAGGCTAAAAGCAGCCTGAAGTCCAACTGTGTCGCCTAATTCAGCATGTTTTAACATACTGACATAATTTAAACTGAAAAAAAATCTCAACATTTTGATTTCTTTCTAAAAAAAGACAAACATTGAAAGTCTTGTCATGGTTTACTGATCCCTGTCCTCCATAAAACTAGTTATTATTTCCACTTCATCATTAGTTTATTAATGAACGGTAGCTTTTCTTTTTAGCTTCTCTTTTTATTTTTCATGCATCCTTAAAGGAACTACCTGCAGACCATGCCTCCAACGGCAAAACAAACAACAAAAAAAGACCCAACAAAAACATGGATCTAAAAATTGACTGTTATAAAGAACCAGTCCATTAAAAATCCATCCACATCCAGGTTCTAAGTTTTATTCTGTTTATTTTTATATCTCAAATAGTTTGAAGAGAGGAAATTGTTCAGTTTAAATTCACATTTGATCAAAGATCATAAGATTTAAAGCATTTTATACCACAGACAACAACCATCAAGATACGACAGATGAAGAGGAGAGGAGACACAAAGAGGACAACAGAAAGGCCACTTCCAGCACAACTGAAGCAAATGTTAACGGGTGTAAAATCCTGAAGCATTTTGACCTCTATAAACAGACTTGTATGTTCTCTGCTCACCATGATGATCTAAAAATCAGAGAACTGGGGTGCGGACCTGCAGAGAGGCTGTAAATCAGGTCACCAATGTGTGAGTTCATTTAAAGCTGTAGTAGAGCTCAGATTTCCCTCCAGGCTCCGCTCTGCACACCTCTCTTTATTGTTCTGTCCCAATAACCTGGATGATGGAGCTGCAGAGCAGAAGGTGACATCTGTTTCCTGCCCAGTAACACTCAGCCTGCGTGTCCCAGGTGCATCATAGGGCCGAGTTAACCAAGGAGGCAGAGAGAGGTCAGAGGCTTTCAAAAAGGCGTTTCATGGTTTGCTGTGAGGGCGGCTGGATGCTGCTTTTATCTGCTGCGGGGTCAGAGGAAACAAAGTGGAGGAGAAGCTTGTTAACGGACAGATCATCAGTTCTACCAAGGACAAAAGAAATGAAAACCATCAGTTGGAATTTTATTCCTAAACTCAAGATTGATTGTCCAGCTTTAAAAGAGACCTGGAGATGCGCCCAACCAGAACCCTACCAAAGGATTTAAAAGCTGTGTCACATCATGTTTGCTGGTGATGATCAGGCTATTAAAGTGCTGAAATGATCTGTGCTTAAGATCTGCTCACCAGCTGTTCTGTGCTGTGTGTGAACGCATCAGATCCTGGTTCACAGAAAACCTATGGTACTGAGTTACAGAATTCAGAAATGTTTGTGAATAAATCCTTTATAAACAACACTAGTTTCTGCCATTTATCCTCCACACTGATGAGCAACAAAAGCTGTGAGTGAAAAACGCTGCAAGTCTGTCACCTTTCATGCAGATGAAGGTTCTGCCCCTGTTATGGTTTGCAGGTTTCCATCATCCCTGGTTGTAGGAGTCTTTGTTATCCTTTTAATTCCATGTTTCACAGCACTGCACTAATATAAGTGTCAAACTGTTAGAGGACGCCATCTGCTACGCTCCTGAAAGCTACGTATACGCTGCTTTAAAAAGGGACTTCAAATATTCTGACAGCTGCTGCAGTCAAATGTTCTCTCCTTCCTTTATCTGATGCACAGTAAATGCTTTTAATGCTAATTAATAAACAAAAAAGCATTTCATTACCTGATAAACCTTATGCCTCTGAACAATTTTGACATTGAAAATGTTCTTCCTCTCCCTCCTTTGATGACCATTTACATTGTTCTGCGATGTCGTCATTTACATTTTTAGCCTGTTTAGCATCATCTCCCAGCCGTGCTAACGTCCTTCAACTGTGACTGGAGCTGAAATAACCAGACAAAAAAGGCAGTTTCTGCAACCTGCTAATGGTTACCAGTAAATTTTTTTAGGAAAACTCTGAGAAAAAAAAAAAAAAAAAAAGGAGAGTTTAAGATATTACGCTTCTTTTTTTCCAAATTGAGATAAGACAAATAATCTGGGATCCTCTTAAGGAAAGCAGAGCACATTGTGGGACAACAAAAGCCTCCTCATGATCTATTATTCTTCAAAAAAGAAGCATCATAGGATGTAAATGTGACCCTGTAGAACTCATATCTAAACTTTATAAACCAGAAATAATTAAGTTTGGTTTTTGACGACAGAACTCATTTTTGTTGGAATGCATTTTTGAACGATCAGAACCAGATGCATTCATGAAAGCTTTATTATTAAATTTCCCCAGGTGATTCTCTTGTATGTGTTTCATCATTTCTCATTTACCATGTTCTAAACATGTCACCACATTAAGTTGTTTCTTTTATCAGCATTTTCACCATATTTGTTAATTAATTTTTGTTTACTTTATTAGTTTATTCTAGTCTTATGTTCTTAGTTTAACAGATTATTTTCTGTCTAAGCCGAGCTCTATTCATAAGCCCTCTTCCCTTAATCTCTCTGCTTTTGTTCTGCCTCAGCTGTTTCATATTCTACACTGATTAACTCACCTGCTTAAGATGTTGTTCCATTATTCCTTCTGTATTTAAGCTCACAGGTTCTCTCATTATTGTATTATTGCATTACACACCTGTTCCTCTGCCTGTGCTCCATGTCCTGTTTGCTTTCTGTTTCATTGTCATCAATCACTCACTCCAAGCTGCTACATGCAGTTGATCCACCTTATACAACTCAGTCTATTACCAGCCAACTTCATCAGCTCAGCTGGTGCTCTGAAACATGGCTGCCTCAATTCAGTCCTGGAGAACCAGCAGCCTGAAACTTTCAAATGTTCTTCAACATGCCTGAATCTAACAGCTGAACTGCCTTAGAATGTTTCAGCACAGCAAAGGCCAGGGTATGAGCCACTCATTCAGTTGAAGTGCATTAGAGAAGGGAATCATCTAAAGGTTGCGGGGTGGTATCGGACTGAACTTTGGCAACGTTGCTCTAGATCAGGGATGTTAAAGTCAAATACACCGAGGGCCAAAGATCCAAATTTTCCACATTTTGAAATGAACATAGCCTATTGAACCAAGACTTAACTATTTTTTTTTAACAAAAAAATAATATCACTTTTATTATATTAATACACGTATTGAGATAAATACATAAATGAAAGTGCATGCATTATAAACCGAAAATGCATTACTGTGCTGCTCTATCATCCAGCCAATCCCTGCTTTCAGAAAACAGGGGAAAATATAATTGTGTTTTTCTTTTTTTTTTCTTTTTTGCTGGGCTTTGCATGTTTGGATTGTTTTGGTTTTTGATTTCCCCGCTTTAACAATCCAAGCACACTGGGCTGATGCCAGTTGTCTAAGTGGCAGAGCACAGTTTCTGCGCTGCGCAAATGCTGTGTGCAGGTGTCGGCAGAGGCTGATTGAAGCCAAAATAAAAGGAGCCTGGATGGAAGGAGAGGGGAGCTGACCCTGCAGGTGATTAAAACAGTAATGCTGCCGAGCTATGGGGCAGGTGGGATCAACACACCAGGCACAGAATAAGAGGAGGTGAACAGGCAGCACGTTCAATGCAGAGGGCTGCACTTGTAAGCAGCACACCGTCTCGATCAGAGTATCGGTAGGAAATACGTCTTGGTATTTATGGAGTCTTGGTGCGGGGATGCTGGCTTTTTCCTGCATCTTTCTTTTAGCTAGATTGGTCTGAAAAGGGGTCACAATCATGTTTTCCCATGGGAATGTAGTGTTGGTGTGTTGCACACACCAACACTACATTCCCCACAATGCAACGATCCTACCCGCAGGCCTTGACTTTGACATACGTGCTGTAAAAGAAGCTTGCAGAGAGCTTCAAAACAGTCTAATCAGCAGACTGTGACTAGAAGAGAAGAGCAGATGTGTTGCAAGCATCATCTCTACCTTCCTCACAGCAGAATGGCTGTTTGCTGAGAATATCGGCCGTTTATTGAACCAGCTGAGACCTGCAGAGAAGAAGACTTCAGCATTTCTACTTTCCAAGAAGCTCCATCCAGGGCGGTCTCATCCTGAAGAGGGCATTACAGAATGCAGAGCATGCTCAGCATTGGTCAGTAAAAGTGGTCAGCAACACCAAATTCCTGGGGGTGCACATAACAGTCAACCTCACCTGGACTGTAAACACCACCTCACTGGTCAAAAGGGCACAAAAGCATTTGTACTTCCTGCAGAGGATGAAGAGAGCCTACCTGCCCCCACCCATCCTCACAACCTTCTACAGAAGCACCATAGAGAGCATTCTGACCAGCTGTCTCACTGTATGGTGGGGAGGCTGCAGAGCCTGATTGGAAGAAGGTGAGAAGAGTGGTAAGAACAGCAGAGAAGATCATCAGGGCTCCTCTTCCCTCCATTAAAGACATTTCATCCCAGCGCTGCGTATCCTGAGCCCGTAACATCATCAGTGACCCGTCACACCCCCACCATGGACTGTTCTCCCTGCTGCTGCTGGGAAGAGGCTTCAAAGCATCCGATGCAGGTCCAGCAGATCCGAAACAGCTTCTTCCCCACCGCCATCAGACAGCTGAACTGTGGAAGAAAAAACTCTAAATCATGTAACAGACTTTGCATCAAACTGACAACACCAAACCAAAACACTGCAAAATTGCACCATATACATTTGATGCTCTGAACTTCCATATCAATGTTGGTTTTTTTGCACCATTTGATCACTGCTGCACTTTAAGAAACGGAAATGTTGTGAGGGTTGTACAAAATGAAATTTTGTTTTCTATACACTCTGTGTATACAAATGACAATAAAAGTTGTTTAAGTCTAAGTCATTGACAGTTAATGTAGATGTAGAGGCAGGAAAGAAGCTGCTTGTGTCAAGGACCCTCTGAAGGTCTTTAGGAGGTAGAAGGGTGGATGAAAGGAAGTTGCAGTAGATCTGTTTTATCAGAAGGATCAGAATTCCTTCTAAATCAAGCCATGGATCTACATTTGTGTGCAGACAGCAACCAGGAGAAGATTATCATCTGGGTTTTATAACTGGAAAAACCAACATGACCGCTAACGAGGCTAAATTAGTGAAGTGTATCAGAACATAGCAATGATAGACCTTTGGTCAAAAGGCTGCTCAGATCCAAACCTCAACCTGCTGCCAGGTCTCAGAGGTGGAGCTGTTGAGAGGTGAGGCGTTTCCCTTCATCCTCTGACTGAAGCCTCTTTATGAATGCCTGACTGCAGAGATCCATTTTCTCCTGAGAGGTCATCTGACTGTTCACATTTGCATCCATGCATACATGACCAATGCCGTGCTCTCTGTCCTGCAGCTGATTACACGCTCCACTGTACGTTCGCTTCGGTTTGTTGTTTTTCTTCAGACCAGGTTCATTCTGATCAGAGCTTTAACTGGAATCATCTTTGTTCGCCTGACAAACACGAAGCACACATGGATCAATGGCCCAGTTTTCTGTTTAATGAGGACATTTCTGGAAGATTCTGCACATTAATAAGTAAAAGTATTCACTCTGGCTGAGTTCATGTGGAGGATGTCATTAAGCAATGATTTTATTTAAATCTTTTAAATAATGCATCAGATCATCTGCTTCTGTCATTCTGCAAAATGCCTCCAGAGCTGAACACAGTCCTGGCTCAGCAATCATCTGTTAAACCTCTGCAGATTCAAGCTTTACAGATACTGAAAAATTAAATCTTTGCAGCGTTTGTTTCACCAGATACTTGGTTATTATTTCACATAAAGCTGGAGATCTGTCCTCCTCTGGACAAAACAGAAACGTGTTCCCAGGAAAATGATTTGAATTTGTTTGGATCGTTATGCTTGCCATTAACAAGCAACAATCTGCGGCGAACACTTAAGACTCCAACCATGCATGTCTCATCCATGGATCTTCTATCTTTATTCAGCTGGCATCTATAATGGGGAAAATCCAGCTCCTCTCTCCATGGTGTCTGTACCAAAGGGTTTAAATGGACTTTTTCCTACTTTAGATGCTTGATCTGTAGGAGCAGAAAGATAAATGAAAAAAGAAATAAATTGGTTATAAAGGGTTAATATTTTTATGAAACAACGCGATTGCAGGGAAACATGAAAAGGTTCAAGACTCCAATTCTGTGACTGGCTATTGTAGTCCCCATGTTAACCTAAATACACAGATGCGTTTCCCTTACAGGTCCAGAAATGGACTGGTTTAAATTCTACTGAAGGACAGAGACTGATTAGTGTCAGTAGGTGACTTTACATCAGAGACAAAACAAATCCCATGCTGTGTTCCCCAAGATCCCATCTTAGGGCCTGTGGTGGGAAACATTCTTCTAATAAATCCCTTTTACATGTATTTATGTAAATACACAGATTTATGAGTGCTCAGTTTCATTCATTCAGGCCTCAGAGCTGCACGGCTACAAGTGAAAGGGGGTGATTATTCTATTAGGGAGTGTTTGGGATAAAACGGACGCTTCTCATAGCAAAGTAGATTGTTTCTCAGGGATTATTTCATAACACTATGTGTTATTTCTAACTATCCGTCATTTGTTTGGGTAAAGAAATGTGGAGACCTTCATAGCCTTTCAGCAGGATTAATTAGTGAGAGAGAAACGCTGTCAGTCAGAACAGGGCTGAACATCATGCTGTGAGGGCTGTTGTCTTGTTCTCATTTTACTCTCATTATTACTTTGCAAAGTAAAATAAAATGCAGACTGAGTGAAATCCATCAATCTCTGTTGGTTTATCTGGACTGTATAGTTGAAATATTTTTACCACAAGAGGCCCCTGCTTTTCAATATCTCCATGCTCCCCCAATTCTGATCTTGATAAACTACAACATCAGTTACCATACAGACACCACCCAGCTGTACATCACCATGTCATCAGGTGACTATGAACCCATTCCAGATCTGGATAGATGCAGAGAAGAAATCAATGCATGAAGGGGAAAAAATGTCTTTAGCTGGATCAGTAAGTTTTTGTAAAGCTTTCAAAGTTAGCACCCAGCTTCAGTTAATCCAGCCAGAAACAAAACAGCAACCAGGCTCTAAATCTGAGTGTAGTGATGGACTCAGACCTGAACCTTCAGAGGCTCATAAAGGCAGAAACAATGTCAACCCTCTATCACCTGAAGAACATCTCTAGGATTAACAGACTAAATGTCTCAGCAGGACCATCTTTAGTAGAATTGATTCCTGCAGCGGTGCCTTCACAGCTCTGCTTAAAAAGTGGATCAGAGAGCTGCAGCTGATCCAGAAAGCTGCTGCCTGCATCCTCACTAGAACTAAGAAAGTGGAGAATATCAGCCCAGTTCAAAAGTCCTTCCACTGACTCTCTGTATCTCAGAGGATAGACTTTAAAACCCTTCCTAGTCTAGAAATTACTGAATGGCTTAGCTCCAAAATACATTACAATGTGGTTGGCAGTGAAACAACAGCCAGAGCTCTCAGTTCTACTGAATCAGATCTATTCTGTAGAAACGGATCGAAACATGGAGAACCAGCTTTTTGTTCTTTTGCTCCACTAATCGGAAATAAAGTCAGAGGAAACTGGAAAACTGCTGACACTTGCTAAAATCCTCAGTTTGTTCAAATCCAGATAAAGAACTTATTGGTTTAGAGAAGCCTTTACTTCAAATTTCGTTTCATTTTATAAAACCTCAATGATTTACTTTCAATAATCATTTGATCACTTTAACTTTTCATTTTCATTCAATTTAATTATTCATGTTTTTTTAATTATTTAATTATTGTCATTTAACTGCAACTCTTTTGCAGTTAAAACACAGTTTCTCTTTGTTGTTATGTTTAATTTTCCTTTTTCATATACTGCACTTAAAAATGCCTTACTGCTGAGATAAGCTATAGTAGACTTACCTTGCCTTTCCACTAATGTCATAATTATGGTACTATTTAAACTGTGAGATTTCTGCAGTGCCATTATTAACTAAAGAGAGTGGCAGCTTTCCCTCATGGTTCAACTGAATAATAGAGCGATGTGTTTCCTCCAGGTTTTCCTGTCCTAATGATGCCAGTGCCAACACCCTGGTTTTTAAGGCCTCCCTCAGGTTTCATCAATTCCCTCTTTTTTTAGACCCTCGCCTTCAAAATGTGCAAAAACTGATCTGCTGGCAGGAATCCCAGAGCTTCTTCCTCTGGAGAAACATAGCTGCCTGACATGCCAGAGGATTAGAGGCTCTTCATTAAGCTCTGGGGGTGTAAAGCTGAAGAAAATATAGAGATCAACATTTGAGTCAGTCAGTCTGACAGCAGAACTGAGAGAATCAGACACAGAGCCGAACCGCGGCTGTTTTTTAAAGCATGTATTGTTTCCTAAAACAGCTGGCTGAGGAAGATTTAGCAGACGTGAATAAAACAGGCAGAAAAGAGCAGATTTCTGGCTCCTGTTGAAAGCTGTGGATAATCTGAGGCTGGGTGGTGTAAATGGAACAGAGACAGAACCCACAACAGGAGCCTTTCCAGCTGATTAAGGAACAATCCACTCTGAAACATCCCCAATCCCACTGGGTTGGTTTTATTTAACACAACAAAGAAACTGCTGCAGAGAGAAGGAAATTAATTCAGACTCTGATGCAGAAGCGGAAAAACCTTCAGTTTGTTGGTAGAAGAGCTGAAATCTAAATTATTTGCATCCACCAAGCAGCAAAAAGAAGAGGAGGCAGTTTAAACAACTACAGAAGTAGATCAGCAGCCAGGATGCTGGAGGGAAGTCCAGATTAGGGTTTTGGTAAAAAGGATCCAATGGATCATTAGATACCAGCAGGTAAAAATACCGTCTGTGTTTAGAAGAAAGATTGGATTGAAATGTTCTGTTGATCTTCAACAAGATGATAAAAAATGTAAATAAAAACAACTTATCTACTCATAAAAACCTTCCATATCAATGGCTACATAATATATTGAGAATCTGTTGACAAGTTTCTAATAAAAAGCAAGTTTTTAAAAATGTGAATCATATGTTGCTGTAGTATGTTTGATCATCACATTTATAGATAACGGTTATTCTCAGACAGCTGACAGTCCTTAAGCAGCGGACGTCCCGGCAGATTCAGCAAAGCGTCAGAGTATGAAGCTCAGAGAAGTTATAGATCAAATCAAGAGAGAGAGAGAGAGAGAGAGAGAGAGAGAGAAAGCTCCTCCACAGACTCTACAGGCCTCAGGGAGCAGGCTCTGAAAGCTGCTCTGAAAGAACGATAAATTTGTTCTTGTTCAGGAGTTGTCAAGAAGAAAATAGTAAATTTTGCCAAGTATTCTTTCTTTGCAGAAAGCTCAGCTGCCAAACTCATGGAAAGTTCCATCCCCATTATCATTCTGATATTTTTGTCAGCTCTGTGTTTGAGTGACCTGTAGTGCTAAACATTTATGTGGTCTTGATATGAGTGAGTACACGGGGCATTTACATTTAAAAAGGTGTTAAATATCATTAAAGTACATTTGAGTATGCCTTAATAATATGAAACATAATTTTTTGTGAAAATGCTGAGAGGCTATTTATTTAAAAACCGCTCTCCCCATTGGCTAGTGAGCAAAAAGTTTCACATAAAGTCCAGTTTATGTCACACACCCGAAAGAAAACACAACAAACAGCAGAGGAGCCATTTGACAAATTAATAGGAAGGAGAAGGAGGAAAGCAAACCGATTTATATCACTTATAAATTGTATCTATAAATGAACAGATAATAGACTCTGCCAGCTGATCTTCAAACTTTTTAACAGATCAATGGACAGATTTACGTACCTAAAATAGAGGATTTCTGACTCAAAAACAATAGAGGGATTTCCTCTAAGTCTTCCCCTATTCAAATCCTGACCAATTGAACAGCTGATCTCAGATACACTGTGATAAAGAAGTTCTGCTGTGGCATTGTGTTGAGAACAGATATGAGAGCAAAACAAAACTTTTCTCTTTGACTACTCCTAAAGGTATTTTATTTTCTAAATGATGATCAAGTATATCTAACTGGATTATGTAATCAGCCTGAACTTCATGTCAGAACAATAAAAAACTCTAGAGAAGTTTAGCTGAGTTATTATGTTGAGTGGAGGAACCAGAGGTTTTAAGCAAGTCAGAGT
>NW_015151371.1:0-10915 GCF_000732505.1 Cyprinodon variegatus
AGTTCGTATGAAATCGTACGAAAAGTTATGCACACTATTTCGTACGTTTTGGACGTTTTTCCTCAAAAAACCAGATCGGTGCGCATGCGCTGGTAGACAGAAAAAAAAAGCAGATCCGCAGACGGACATAAAACTGGGAAAAACAGTGCAATTATCACTTCTTCATGTCTCTGACTACGTTGTTTGCTGTTTTATATCTTAGGGTTAGGGTCAGGGTTAGGGCTAATTGTAATTTATATTCCATGTTCTTGAATGGGGTGTAAGATGCGCATACGACGAAAAAAACGTCCAAAAAGTACGAAATTACGGTGAATAACTTTTCGTACGATTTCATACGAACTCATAATGAGAATACACTGCTTGTTTTCTATCACAACTACTCCAACCAGAAAGTATCCCTAAAGACATAACTGATGGTGCACCACATCCAAACTCGATTTTTCCTTTTTTTTTGGTAAATGAAGATGAGCTTCTTTGTAAATAACTGCTAAATGCTGACTTTATGGCAGTTTATAGTTGGCAAGAATATTATTTGTATAAACATTTATTATGTTTGGACAATTGGAGTTTTATAAAGACACCTGCTTACAGCAGAGCTTCTCCCAGCATTACCTTTTATTCATCTCTATTGGGGATATGAGCCCCAGCCTGTTGATCTTTGCCACGTCTTTCTCTTTCTCTCAACCCCATTTCTTGTCAGGCTACATTTAAAGAAAGGTAACTAGTGCTAAAGAAAATCTAAACAGAAAAATCTCTATTCGCACTAATCAAAGACATCTCGACAATTATCAGGTGCTAGTCAGATAATAACTACTTCTACCCTTTCAGCAGAATCTCGCTTCCAAAATTGTGAAATATCCTTTTAAAGTTTGTAAACATAAATTAAACTGCCTTCATATAATAAATATATATGTTCATTTCTCTTTCGTTTCTTTCTCTTGAAGGCACTTTGTACAAAATTGCTACAAACAGTCAGGTTTCAACCCTCGCAAAGCTACATCTCAGAGAACTGCATCACTCCTTTGTCTTGTCCACCAAAATTCCGTTAAAGACACTCATTTTTTATGCACAAAGTGCACCCAAGTGGCCTGCTGGCTACAAATTAACCCTGGTATGTTGCCTACATATTACACAATCATGTAAAAGAGGTTCTGAGAACAAAGGTACCACATCTTGGCCTTTACATTCAAAAATAATACATATACAGGAGATGTTGTAAAGTCCAAAGATGATCCTTAAGCTGAGTGTAACACAGGGAAAAATATCTATATTGCTTGTTCGATATATATTTATGTTGATTTATTTGTAATAAATTATACATTTTTCAACATCTAGATAACCGTGTGTGGAAACAGCTGAGGCTATGGATGTACTTCCTGGTATTATAGGGTGCTTTCATATTTACTACCCCGGTATTTGCTGCATTAACGCCATAACTAACTAATGAGGAGGCTCCTCAAAATCATAAAGCTGCCTCATCTGCTCCACTTGCATAGAGTGCCTTCTCACAAGTTTCTTCTTTGTCTTTAGACCTCCTGTCTTTGGTGTGTTTGGTGCTACTGGGGCTATGGATTTTATACCTGTTGAAAGAGGTGAAGAGGGCTTGTTACTGGCCCCTATATCAGGAATGGGTGGGTTTGGGTTGACGTTTAGGGGGGGCAGGTGGCCAGGCCTAGTGTGCGAGATGTAGTCCAACAGTAGCGTGCCGGAGCCCCTCCTTTCCAGGAGTCCAGGTGCGCGCCTTCGTGCCGTGCTTGGAGATGATGTGCTTGCATTGCTGTCAAGCGATTCTCTGGAACTGGTGAGCATTGCAAGTGGAGAAGTGTTTAGTTTCCTTCGCTCCACTGGGACTTTAGGAGAGTCTAACATGGCAGAGTCTGAGTAGAGCTGCGAGTCTGAGTCATAGTGATCGTTTCCTAGACGTCTTCTGTGCAACGTCTCTCTGAGGCTGACTTGTCCGCTGCCGCAGCTGCTGCCGCTCTCCTGCTCTGTGGGCACAGTACTGCGCCGAGCCAGAGGCTGGTGCTGTCCCAGAGATCTCTCGTATGAAGGCTTAGAAGTTGGAGGGACTGATAAGGAGGTTGTCATTTTGCACGGCTGGTCACCCACCAGCGGGAATAAGCTGTCCTTCCCATCCACGCTGCTCTGCCGGGACAGAGCAGCTCTCCTATTCAGAGAGAGGCCGTTCACCCCAGCAACTACATCCTCATCAGAGCTGGCTTTCTTGCTCTCCTCATAGGCAGCAGCTGCAGCCAGGACAGAGGGAGCAATCAGGCCCCAGGGCTCTGATTGCAGCCGCTTCAGCTGAGGCAAACGCGCCCGTTTCGGGTTTACCGGCCGGCGAGTTGGAGATGTGGGCCCATTTGTGAGCTTTGTTGCAGAGACGGACGTTTTTAGCTTCGTCTGGAAATTAAATACAGTGTTTTGTTCCTCTTGCTCAGATGTAGGAGACGCAGTGATACTGATGTCAGAGGGAGTGGTGCAGTACTCTAGAGACGACCTCTCAACCAGCTCTGGAGATGGGGGCACATTTAGATACTGTTTGGTGGTTTTAGTGCCAGATGGTGACTTGTCTGTCGTTATTATAATGACCTCTTTTCCTTTAGCTTTGCATGCATCCAAAAGTAATTTTAATGTCTCCTTATCATCTGCATTGATGGCATAGACCAGAGCCGAGGCCCCACTCCTGTCCTCCAGACTTGGATCAGCACCGTTGCTCAGCAGGTGATCCACCACCTCGTGCCCAGCTTTATGGATGCAGGCATGCATTAGAGCCGTCCTGCCCGCCTTGTCCTGTATGTTTGGGTCCGCTTGGTTGTCCAATAGATATTTGACAAGCTTTGACTTGCTCACGCTTTGCTGGTCAGAGTGTCTCGACATACAGGCCACCATGAGTGGCGTCTCTCCCCGCTCATTGCTCTCATTGATGTATGCGCCTCCTTCCAGCAGAAGCCTGGTGAGTCTTAATCGTCTGAGCCACACTGCCTTCAGGAGAGAGTTCCCATCTGTGCGCAGCTCCAGAATGTCTGCCATTTCTCCAACCTGTTGCAGGTCCTCTTGATCCTACAGCTTACAGATCTTTAAAGAAAATATGAAATTAATAAAGCATATTTTGCCACTCAGACAGGCATATACATGACTATAAAAGTTTGTTCAAAATGTAAGGACAGTATGAAAAAATCTTTGAAAAAAATATGTTGCCCTTTAATTCAAGTTAAACTGAAAGCTGTGATTAAAATATCTGATTTATGAAAGAGCAGTAGCATACATTTTGTACACCAATTCATGTAATCAACTCTGTTTCTTATTGAACCTATTTAAGTTGCTAAATAAGCAACAAAATGCTTGTAGACAGAGATTAGATATTTTTTTTTGTCATGCTGAACGTCTCCCCCAAGCTTATGCCGCCCTGGATAGTTTGCAATATTAAGCTTATTAAAATCTTTTATTTTAAAACAGCATAGAAAGGCAGATCTGTTTCTGAAATACTTGGTCCAAGCAAACAGTGTCTCTGCACTGAGTGAGTTTGCCTATAGGAAAATGATGACTTCTACATGAATTCAGGAAAAAAAAAAAATGTTTGTATTTTCCAGTAGATTTATTTAAAAAACAGCCAAAGCAAATAGATTTGCAATCTTTAAGATTTGACATGTTTGCATTATACAGATTGGGGAGAAAATCACCATCTGCTAAATGTTGGAGGTAATTTTGCTTTGGGAGAAAAGGAAAAGGATAAAAGCTAACATTTTGTGGTGGAGTTTATATACAGTAAAATCGGTTAAGGGTGCCATACAGGATAGGATTCATCCTGGTTTAAATAAGCCCTGCCTTTTATTTTGGCATTTAACTTTTTCCAAATTAACTGTATTTAAAATCAGATTGTTGCTTTTTATGTAAATGCAGAATAATAAATGACAGGGCTCATAAATATTACAAGAGTGTTGATTCATTACTAGCAGAGATAAAAGAAGGATCTTAAATTTTACCTCTGAAAAAGGGCCTTTTATTCATAATCCATATGAAGAGCACATGTGTTATGATTTTGAATTTTACAACTTGAATGAAGCTGTTATTTAAAATCAGTTAATAGATTTAAAATTTTAGCAATGTGTCATTAGTTCAGAAACCCACCCTCTGATTACAATAACTCAAAAGTAAAATATTTGTTTATAACTTTAAGCACTTAGACTATGGTTTAGAAAAGAACAACTGTGACCAAATATAAAATACAAATACAGCTGTTCACATCTGCCTGATCAGCATGTTTACCTCCGCTTGTATTCTGTGCTTTGAGCAGAACAAAGCAAATGCACCAGAAAATGCAGATTTAACTACTTCGTTTGTTTATATGGTGCTTTCCTTTTCAACAACCAGCAGGTGGCAGTCTAATACAACATAAAGACCAAAACAAATAAGTTCATAATAGAAAATATCTTTCAGTAAATATATTATGCAGGCTAACTAATAAGTCAAATGAAAATCATTTGATTGAACATATAGTTTCTCTGTGCGCTAAGGTGGAAAACATGGAGACACAAGCAGTTAAAGTTTCAAACACAACTGATGTGTAGCCAGGTGATGTAATTTAGAGTAAAACGTTTCAAAACTGATCTTTTATGAAGACATTAAATATCTATATCTATATTTGCTAAAAATCACAAGCAGATGATTCATCTTTAAATAAAATATTTGAATGTCTTAACATTTTTATCAGAGGCTACAATTTAAGCAGTTATTTCTGTGTTTAAATTCAAATCATAAACATCTGGTGGCTTTAAATGGGGGTTCAGTCAGAGCGGAAACAGCTGATTGGATAATTCTCTTAATTCCTGAATTATATGTAAATTATTGCTCAGATATTAATCTGGGTCCAACAGAAACACGTTTCTCATTGAGTGTGAACATTAAGAAGTTAACCTAATGCCACCCAGCCAATACACAAGACAAGAACATAAAGTTTTCCAACCTCCATCTGCCATATTTTCTGCAAAGGAACAATTTAAAGGATGAACTTAAGGCTTACCTGCTCAGAGAAGAGTCTCTCCATGCTCAGAGAGCGCGGTGCCATCAAACAGGGATGGTACATGCGGAGGGAGAAATGATCCAAAACACAAACTTTAGCTCTTATTCTGCAGCTCCCAATCAAATGCGTCCTGGTTTAGGTTACTGTGCGCCTTCCCTATCTGTCACCATGAGCAAATGATGACGAGCTTGTGTGGCTTTTTGTTGCGGAGGCGCGCTACATCAGTCCAATGGGGAGTATTCCTTTCACTGCGCACTCAAGGATCACAACCTGGAGATGCGGAGGGTTATAAATAACTTAGTTTCTTGCTTGTTGAATGAAACGTGTTGTCTCTTGACGTCAGAGTCGCCCGAAATAAACTGCGTCTGATGAAAAACCTCTGTCCTGATCTTTACATCTGCAGGACGCAAACAGAACGAGCGCCTCCTCCTATGGAGACTGCAAGGCTTGTTCTACACCCTCTTCTTTCCATTTTATCAGGATTATTATTGTGGAAATGAATATTAACAGAGAAGCATTTAAGAAAACAAGTGGTGGCTTCTAGATATCAAAATAATCAGTTCATGCCCCAGTTAATAGGGATTTATTTGTGCATAACCCTTTAAAGCCTGAACCATGAAGTAACTGACAGAAGATTCTAATTTTCCAAAATAAAATTGTCATTGAACTTTCTGACAAATGAAATAGCAGTATAAATTTTGTATCCGTTAAATTGCATCATTTATTTGCATCAGTTTTGATACATTACACATTTCTATATCATCTTTTAAATGTTTTCTGTTCACTACATGTGTGTGATTATGTAAGTTGGGGTTTTAAGAACAAAATCATCACACTGATGATGCTGAGGTACAAAAACTCAGGTATATGTTAAGTAAGCATAATATATTAAACTTAAGTGTTTAAATAAAGTTAAATAAAATACTGCTGTCATTTTGCACATTTCTGATGTTGCTGCTATTTTCACATATCCATTACTGTAAAAATGTCCACAGCTGTATATTGGTTATTTATTCTCCAGGGCACAGTATTTATATTGTAAAAACACTTTACAGCACAGAATTATTTTATTTATTTTACTTCTGACTATTCTGTTTTATACACTTTTTTGAGGCCACATTAGTGTGACCACTTTGGCAATAATCTTTTACACCACAATTTCCCCATTGTGGGACAATAAATGGATTTTCTAATTTATTCTAAATTGTAAAAAGCCAAGTTTGTGAATGACCTCAGTAATTACTATTTAAGTTTATTTGAATTAAAAGTTCAACTCCAACTCTAACTCAATCCATTGTTGTCTAGTTCAGAAGGTTTCCATGTCTCTGGTGTAAATGCGTTTTTTATTTGGATTCATTTTAGCTTTATTGGAGAAAAACAACATTATGGAGACCAAGAAACACAACAGACAGGTCAGGAATCAAGTTCTGAAGGAGTTCTGAAGGAGTAATAAGGTTTTTAAATAAGGTTATTTAAAAAAAAATATAAAAAATACCCCAAATGTATATAGCAGCTAATTTTCATCTATCTGGAACAAAAAAATAAATAAATAAATAAATAAATAAAAAAAGGATGATCATGTGGGTATGGGAGAGAATCTGGTGACTGGGAAAGATAGGATAGAATAGAATAGAATAGAATAGAATAGAATAGAATAGAATAGAATAGAATAGAAATCCCTTTATTGTAGCACAATGGGGAAATTCCGATTTTAGGGCAGCAAAAAGATTATAGAAAAAATTGTCCCACCAATATGGACCTTAGAAAAGTGCCTAAGAGTAACATATTAGTGAAGAGTTAAAAAATAAACAAATAAAATACTGTACTGTAAAGTGTTTAAACACTATAAATAATGTTTCTTAAATACTTTTTTTAATAAGGCATATAAAAAAACGTAGAAAATCAGTTATCACAGAAAACACATGGAAGAAAATGCTCTTATTAGATGAGACAAAAGGTGAAATTTATGGTTAACATCTAAAGTGCAGATTTAATTCCAGTTCGAACAAAGTTTCCCAACAGTTAAAAAAAAAAAAGGTGTTGGCAGCATCTTGCTTTGGGGATTGTTTCCTAAAGTAAGTACATGTTACAGTATTTTTTCAGAGTTGAAGGAAGGAGAGATGCAAGTCCTGGAATTGAACATGGGATTAATCTGCAGAAAGACTTTAAACTGGGGTGGATGTAAATGGTCCAGCAGGGCAGTGGATGTAAAAGGGTTAGTGATGCAGTCAAACTGAAAACCACTTTGCAATATAGAATGAACCAGAATTTCTCTCTCTGTAGTGAATGTGCAAAGCCCATACAGAAATATCTTTTTGAGTTTTGATTTCAAGAAAGGTGATTTTACAAATATCAGACAGAAGCTTAAGTCATATAATATCGAAAATCAGATGTGATCACAATTATAGTACTTGTGGTCATGTATCATATACAGTCTCAGTAAGAGAAAAAAAAGCTTGTGGTTCTAACATGGCTAAACATGAAACGATTCTGCATGCATGATAACTTCTGCAAGGTGCTCTGTATGTTTTCACACCTATGCATATTTACAAAGTACAATTAAAAAGGGCAAAACTTGTAGCAGCCATCACCGCCATACAGCCTAATATGGACATTTCTATTTTTAGGTTGCTATGAGACAGCACAGAGGCAGCTTCTAATGAGAACAGTGATGTTCTCAGCACTGCAAGGAGCAGGTAAATCAGACCTCCAACATACCACCAATGACAGCAGGGCTTTCATGATAGTTTATGGAGATAATCTTTGCAAGCAGTGTTTTTGCTTTCTTTGAACTATGTTATTATTGTTTTTTTCCTTCCCAGACAGAGACTGATCATTTTATTACTCATCCAAACACCTGATGTTTTAGGACCTCCAGTTGTCAATGCTTGCAGTGATTTTTCACCTGTGATTGGCTCCCCGGTCCCTCAGGATGTGTTGTTTATGAGGCACATGGAGGTGGTTTTATGAAACAGCACACCCCATTATCACTGAGTCAAAAGACACATCTAAATCCATCTATATTCAACAAGCATTAACCACAAATGCAGAAACAAAAAATAGCAACAGTTCCGGTCATAAGTTTACATCTGCTTACATAAATGTAGTATTAGCATGGGGTTATGATTCTTTTTTCACTGCAGGAATTAGACTATACATTGCACAACTTTCTGCACAAGTTTAAATTTATTTAGCAATTTATCAGATCCAGACGGAATCAAAACTAAATATACTTATCGATTCAGTGTAATATGCATGTGCAACATAGATATTTTCAGATATATTAATGCATTCATTCTAATATGTCCCTCAGCAAGCTGTACTTTTGTTACTCACTTCTCTCTATCTAAATTTTAGTGTAAGTCTGGTGGGAACTTTACCCATCTTCTCAACTAGACTTCCTCTAAAATGGTTGTTTTCCTGCTACATACTCAATACTCGAAATTTCCCCACTATGGAAAAATAAAGATTATTTCTGTAAGATTTAAGGAAATTCTACATATTTTTTGTTACAGATTAATCTGGGGGCCCTACTAGAAGCTTAATGTTATCCAGCAATATTTATTCCTAGTTCTTTGTTGATGCAGGTTATGATAATATCCAAAGAGGAGACTGTTTTATTTGTTTATCTATTTTTTCACAAAGAGGACATGGTGCATAAAAGACGCACCTAATCCTAACAAGATAACAAGATGATTGAAAATTGCATTTACCCAGATGGTAAAGCCCACCTTCATTTTAATCAGGTTTTTTGTCTGGCGAATAATGAGACATAAAGTTACTAAGACAAGACATATGTTTCGAAGAATCAAGGACAAGCATACCATCTGTCAAGCATAGTGGTGGCAGAATCATACAACAGAAGAAAATAAATAGTTTTTTATATATGTTTATCTCACTAAATCAACAGCTAGCAAATGGAATCAAAGTTTACTCCCAACACAAATCAGCACTGGTTTTGAAATAGATTAAGGTAATATTAATTAACAACTTTAAACTTTCAGATTATGCTTCAAACTTTGATCTGCACCAGTAAACCAAACAATCAAACAAAAACCGTAACAAATCATCCAGAAAGGATAGTAACATACCAATCCATTATTAGGTATAGTGGAGAATTTCTGCGAAACTTTTCAAAAGACCCACCATGTTTCACTATGTCTGACTCATCATTGGTAAGATAGCTAACTGGGAATGAGCACGTATGTTATCTAAACATATCACCAGAATAATTGACAATTATTTGACCACTTATTTTGATGATCCACCCGGAAAAAGAACATCCTCCACTATACCTTTAAGATTGGGTCTTGTTGATAGCTATAGCATATATAGCTTATAGAAATCTTTAAAAATATTATATTAATGTAATTTATGCTCATGATGCATGCATCTAAACCTCTGACCAGAACTGTGATTATCTTTATTAGTAGTGTGACCCTTTTTGTGTAGTAATGTTAAAAGAAATGTGAGTAATATTTTTGTTTTCTGCTAGAGAAATAAATATATTTGAATTATGTTACACTGAGCTGCTCTCTGCTTAGGGTTGGACCAAGACTTAAAGCAAGGTCAAAGCTCACGGCGTCAGACACTTTCATTAGCTTCATGAGCCGCACAGACGTCAGCAGTCCACATATGGTGCGATCTTTGGCCCAACAATGCTGTCGTCGGAGGTATATTAAAGGAGAACTAAATAATTTAAACGCTGTCACCCCTGGGAGCATTTTCCATTTTCAGATATCTTACATCGCAGCTGCTGCTCTTCCTTCCTCCAGTTCCAAATATAACCTTTTCCTCTGTCTGCATTGTGAGATTTTTCCTCATCAGGCTGGCGTATAGCTCTGGGAATATTAATACACCTGCCAAGAGGACACATAGAAGTTATCAACATTTTTCAGATTTTTGAAAGTCATAATGAAGAAATTGTCAATTAAAAAACAGATCATAGTTTTATAACAAGCTCTTAAAATAATTAAAATTAAAACAAAGTTAATCAGAACATAATTAAAATCTGAGTGAGTATAATAATGAACTATTTCAATTTGTGCTTGATTATTCTAATGCTAGACTACGGGGTCTATTTTTAAAACCACATGGTGATTAAATGTCGGGCTTCACAGACCTGTTTTAGAAATGTGGGAATCAGAGGTGATTTTATCCAAGATGGAAAGATGTGCTAAAACCTAAAATATGGTATTTGTGTTATGTTCTACTCCTCATCTTTACAGCTTTAGCAATAGATAGATGCTATTGAGGCAAAAAATATTTCCTGGTTTGTATTTGAATAAAATAATGCTGCAATACATTTTAATTGAACCTTGATAAATTAAAGATTAAACAAATACATCTTGAGATTCTCTGCATGTGTTAATGTAGCTGAAATAATCAAACAATTTTTTTCTATTTGAATTTCTATTAGTATTAGTCTAACATCAGTAAACAGATGAAAATTTTTTGGGGGGGAGAAATTCGAAATTTACATGGTGGGTCATTTACCACAATTTTTTTTTCCCACTAAATTGAAAGAACATGAATAAACTGGGTATTGCTGATTCCAACATAGGGTTGCACAGTGAAGCAGTGGGTAGCACTGCTGCCTTGCAGCAAGAAGGTCCAGGGTTTGCATGGGTTCTCTCCAGATACTTGGGCCTCATCCCACAGTCCAGAAACATGACTGTTAGGTTAATTTTTGCTCTCTAAATTTCCATTAGGTGTGCAGGAAAAGTTGTTTGTCTCTGATTTGTCCTACGATAGATTGGCGACATGTCCAGAGTGTACCCCGCCTCTCGCCGCTACCCCAGCTGGGATAAGTGTGATGGATGGATGGATGGATGGATGGATGGATGGATGGATGGATGGATGGATGGATGGATGGATGGATGGATGGATGGA
>NW_015151371.1:11424-25865 GCF_000732505.1 Cyprinodon variegatus
GATGACGTCATACACACGCCGCTTCATTTAAAAAAATATATAAATATAAAAAATATAACCACGGATGTCTGGGGGACAGTGATTCGCCTACATGTTATGAATGCTGGCATACCATAAAGAATAAATTATGAACAGTTTAGGAACACGTTACTTGGATATAACAAAATTGAATATCTTTGGAACAGCTCCAAATGACACCAAACTAATATGGGTGAGTAGAACATGATGTAATAATGTAAAATCAAGGGGCCAATGTAAAAAAAACAGTGTTCCCCTTTAAATGCCTTTAAATGGATATCAAACACAGAAAGGATGAAGTAATACTGAAAGCTGCCATTTGAGCGAAATAATAGCTGAACTGACAGTCAGCTTCAGGGTGATTAGAAAAATTTGTTACTTAATCTTTAGTTCTGAATATACAACTACTCACAGCTATAAGAGCTGTTAGGACAATTTAGGAAATGTTGTCCAGTCATCTGAGGCTGGAATATGTATGCAGGAGCCAAAAATTGTCTACATCATGCATCACAAATGGAGGAATCACCACGCTAACATTTAGCGTTATGATTCGCAGGAATGCTAAACCTTCAAGATTGTTAGAAGTTCATACATACTTAATATATACATTTTAATTTTTTATAGAAATTATACACCTTTATATTTCTTTCTATTCCCTTTCTGTTGGATTAAAAAATATAAAAATTCTTAGACTCTTTAATGTAGCATGTCCCCAATCCAATTAGAAGTGTATAAATAAAATTAATTAGAGGAATTTGAAGCTTTTAAACCAGCCACTGCTATTACTTTTAGCTCAATTGTAGCTACCCTAAGCTGTTCATGAGAAACCGAGAAGAAGACTCCAACAAAAATGGGGAAGACTTTTAGGGCTCATCTCTCTGAAGGTGACAAAAAAACTCCCTCCAAACAAGTGGAAACTGTGAAGATAACAAATAGCTGTTTTATTGGGAATACGTGTATTTGGAGCAGCAACCTCCCAGAGCCTTCACCGGTTGCTGGGAAACTGCTAGAGACCAAGAAATAGTCTGACACATAACACCCCAAAACTGTTTGTTGTCTTTTAAGCTTTATACCTGGCTTACCCTGATTCTACTGTTTTTGCCAAGATTAGTTAACCAGCTGCTGTCAGTAGCGTCATATCTGACAGGCAGCCACAGGAGGAGAGCTGTAGCCTCAGATATGCATAAATGTCATAAAGGAGTTTTTTTCTGAGGTTAAAAGTCAGAAATGCTGTGGAACAATTACATCTTGCCAATATGCGGTTATTGTTGTGCCCATCCTCCTTTTCCCACATTTCAAGACAAAGTAGACCTCATCAGCTTTTGTGGCAAAACCTTGCTGTTTCTTCCTCCATGGTGGTTGTTTCTTTAAAGACTGAGTTTGACATTCTCATGGCATTTGGTGTCTCTGCGATTGTATCAAGTGAATGTGTGGGCTGCGACAGCAATAAACTGGCACGAACCCTGCTGCAGCTTTGCACCGGACTGCTCCTTGCCTCCCTCAGTATTTGGAGGAGAAAAAAAAAGGCCTCAATTGAAGCTTAAAAGCTCGTCAACCCCTCAAAATATGCTGCTAGTAATATATATATATTTTTTTAGCTTGTCACCCAGTTGTAATTATATTCCATGAGTTTTAACACGTTTTCAGACACTTTTTTCTCCTTCATATTGAAAAGTGCTACTTTCTCCTACTTGAAATGGTTCCATTCCTCCTCTGCACTCCTTCTTCTGTCTTCGCTCCTTCTGTTCTTTCACATCTCGCCATGCAGACCAACACCTGCCCTTCTGGCGAGCTGTAATTGAGTTGAGCATTATTCAAGAGAATTATTCAGCCAACAGTTTTGCTGGGTGATCATTGTGTATGTCAGCTGTATCCTAGGAGATTGGTGCATATCTAATAAGGAGTTTGTTACTCATTTTGCAGAGTGGGCACTTTGATGTCCGCCGTGTTGAATTTTCTGTTTTAGTTCAACATCCTCCTAATGAAGCCGAAGGGCCAGAAGCCTCAGAATTGGTTGCTTATCAACTCCACAAGCCTCTTATTAGGAGTTGTTGGGAAGCTTTTAATTGGATACTGGAATAGAAAGCTACCTTAATGGGCTGTCATTAATCTAGGGTTCAGTATTTATTTACTCAATATTGTTTGAATGATTTGAAATTTTTTGCGTATCGTGAAATCCTTTTAAAGACCTCTTCATGTCTTTTAGATCATGTTTATTTCAAATGCATATTTTGTATAGTTCAATTCACTTTTAAATCCTATGTATCTGCTCCACCAACTAATTAGCAGCAGAATTGATGTTTCACTGGAATCTGTCACATCTCTCTCAACACCAAATCGATTGACTGCCTCCTAACTCGCAAGAGGGCTAATGAAAGGCTGCTCTAATTGTTACAACTTCAACATCTCACTAACAATAAATGTGCAGAGATGCTTGCATTTTTGCTTCAATGTCAAAATAATGTTTAACCTTCATACTGTAGGGCATCCGTTTTGAACAATGGCAGAAAAGCTTGACTTAAAAATCTAATAAAATTAGTTCACAGACTCTCATTTGAATAAAATACTGAACAAAGTCCTATAAACTAGTAATTTAGATTTTATTACAATTCATTTCCTTCTTCTCGGAATACAAAATTCCTATAGAAATATTGCCATCCTACAGTGGGGGGAATTCAGGCATATCAGGTGCAGCAAGAGAGGGGAAAGTTTAAAACAAAAGAAAAAGGAAAGAGAACAGGAAAAGAAAAACAGAAAAAAGAAGAAAAGATAACAGAAAGAGGAAATAAAAGGTAACGATAAAACATCTTCAGTCTGCTTCATCACCTGCAAAGAGATGTAAAAAGAACAGCACAACCAACGTATATAGTATAAGAGATACAATAAAGTAACACCTTGATACTATCGCTGAAGTATAAGTAGTATTATTTAATCTGACATGTATACTGTGGTAGCTGATGATAAGAATATGGGCTTTCTGTGTGGAAGTGAATCTCTAAGTACCTGGAGCCAAGCACCTGTAGTTGTCTGTGAGAGTGTACTTGTGCATGTAAAGTTATCCAAAGGAAAAATGCTCAATAGTGGTCGTGAAGAGCCAAAGACCTGCCCCCTCCAGAGCACCGAGGCGAGCGCCGGGGGACCCAAAGCCTCAGGTGCCCAAAGGGATCCCAAGAGCAAAGGCGCCCAGGAGGGGCCAACCCAGGAAATCCGACCCCCCACCAAGGGAGGAGGAGAGACGGCTCCGAGGAAAACCCCCATCCACCGCAATGCCGGAGCCCCCAGGAGCCGCGGGGACGAGTCCACGGGCTCTGCCGGCAGCCAGCCACCCCGAAGTGGATCCGGCCATGGACCCCGGGGACCCGCGGAGCAGCCACCAGAAATTAGCCAGTACCCTCCCAGGCATCCACCCCCAAACACCAAACACCACCAGTGCACCAGCCAAAGCTCCAGACAGCGTAGGGGGGCAGGACGTCCTACATTTCTTTAAAATGCATAGCCAGATAAAAGGAAACGTGAAACTGATTAGGCTGGTTTTGAAAATGATCTCAAAGCACATGAATACTTAACAAAAACAACTTAGTTCACAAAAAGTGAAAATTGGACATGACAGCAGGAATATAAGCAACATGTTGAGCTTCATGACTGCAGTGTTGGTTATAAAGGTCCAACAGATACAGGGAGGAAAGATCTACACTTATGCTGTCACTACACTTATCCTTCGTCCACCAAGGGTGCAGTGTTCCTTGATGGAATGAACTTTCTGCTCTAAAACAGCTTAATGCTTGGGTTGGTAGACATTATGCAAAATCCTCCTGTCCTGTCTGGTGAGATTATCTGAGTGCTTCTTCTCAGGTATTGATAAGATGCTGCTTCAACAGTCTACATCATAGAAGATACTCTATGTCAGAAATTTTAATTATATTTATTTAGCTATTGATTCTGGTAGGTGTGTTTCTCATGCTTTTACATTAAGCTGCTGCACTTAACACAGACCAGGGTGTTTTGAGCTTTCAATGGTTCCTTAGAGCTCAGTCCTATCTCTTTATTTTCTCTTTACCTGCTTAGTTTTTGATCAGTTCTCAGGAAATATGGTATACATATTCACTGTTATGCAGATGACACAGGTATTTCTGAGTCTGAGTGAAAAGGATGCCTCCTCAGACCAATTGAAAATAAAGAGACAAAATAAAAAAAAAATAAAAAACATCAGCTTTATTACCTACTGATTCTAGTGGGGGTTTTTCATAAGGGCAACTTGGACAGTTGCCTAGGTGGACATCACATGAAGTGTGAGCCGCAATTCAAAAAAAGAGTAGAGTAGAATGTTTGTTTACTATTATATCATTATTCTACCAGTTATTAGCTAGTTATTACTTAATATTTTTTCTACCAGTCTAAATTTGTTTAGGATAAATATTCTGAGAAATATACATTTATTTATACATTTTATTTAAAAGAGCTCCTCATTCAAAAGGCAAATAATTACTCCTATAAACTGACTTGATATTTATGAGACTGACTGCTTTGTGTTGATCTATAATATATTTTGATTCCACAAGCAAATGAACTAATGAAAAAGAAAAAATTAAGATATGTTTCTTAATGTATGTATAAACAGATTGTTTCAACCCTGAGAAACTCTCGTGAAGAAAGTAACTTAAATGTTAAAACAACAAACATTTTAAATGAGACGTTTATTAAGTGTGATTAGATTCCACAGGTGCCCAAACCTTTTAAGGAGGTGTTCTGTTTTATCTGCAGCAATTTCTGTTAGTGTTTTGGGTTTAATTCAGCATGGAATGCTTGTTTTTTTAAGCGTTGAACTTTATGTGTGAAGAAATGTTTCATACTGTGACTTCATTGCTGATTGTTTCAGAGCTGTCACAAGTATGAGGCTGTCAGAACATGCAGATACATCAGTGCGGATGAGTGGCTGTTCTGACAGCGACTTAGAGAACTTTACTCCACTGCTCCTTGGTTCACACCCCTGAGATCGTGACGTATTTGACACCATATGAGGCACTCTGACCAAAATACACCTCCTCTGCAGCACAGGGTGCAGGAGAAGGCTTATTTCCCCCCTGCGTACGGCTGTCGCCTGTGACGTCAAATCATTCGGGTCTGTCCTTGTGCTGCCTGTTGATGAGCACAATCGGACATGACAGGACCAAACAGGATCAGTTTAGTCTCTGCGAAATGTATCCTCACCCAGTGCATGAACTAACATTAGATCCAAGGCTTCAGGAACCTGGTTGAGAGCTATCATACCTCACACCTATTAATGGACACTAAGTCCTATCCCATTTATAATCACTGAACCTCTAAATGATCTGTCTTATTCACAGTATATCTTTCTGCTTTGATGGAACTATGTAATTCTGCTTTAATAATAACAGGCAGGCAAGCAGGGGGTTTGTTCAGAATAGTTTTTTTTTTTTTGATGAGGCAAGTGTAAGACAGCATATATGTTGCAGCTGGGTCTTCTCAGCTGTGTTTGGAGGTGGGAAGAGCTGGCAAGTATCAAAGGGCAAACACAAGTCAGTAATTATTCCTTGCTGCCATAGGGAAGGAGTGGTGAAACACTGAGGATGTTAAGAGCAAGCATTTCGCAGTTTCTTACCTTATATCCTATTTAATGCTTTTTTTCCTATTGTTTTTATTTGATTATAAATATTTAGTAAGAGTTATAATTAGAATATAATGAATGTTGTCTAATTCCTAACCAAAATCATCCATAGTGTGTAGATATTGAAAGTACACCAGGAGACTTATTATTACAATTAATACAAGGCTACAAGCAATGAATATTTATAATAAATAAGTGGAATTAATCAAATATAATCATGAATCAAAATCACTACAAATCTCACTGTTATCAAACCATTAGTCTAGTGAGCCGGATAATGGGATAATTTAAGCATAGGCTTGACATGCACCTCTTTATCTGTGTGTGAATTTTATTTACGCACAAGAGTTCTCTCCTATAGCCAGACTACTCTGTCTAATAAAGTCTTTACCTTAATAAAACATGCAAAAACTACTCAAAAGAGTAAGGAAAACTAAGAATGCACAATTAACCGATAACTAAAGAGCAAAGTAAACTCTGGGATCTTAATGCAAGCAATTTCTTGACAATTTCTGTAAAAATAATAGAAGGTTTAAACCATTTCAAGCATTAATTCCTTAACAGTCAGCCAGTTTAGCTAAAACTTAGGGGCTCTTTAATACTCTTTGAGGCCTGACGGTGGCCATTGGACAGTTAATGGTTTAAAATGCGGCATCACCGTTTAGTGTCAGCCTTTGTAAATTAACAGTAACAATTAATGAGTAAATAATCAAAGATCCAGATGAATTTGGAGTTTAGGAAACAAGAATGAAAGGTTCATGTAATGAAGTTCATTAATGTGGATGTTTGAGTCTGAAGAGGGAAGTCAGTCCTATTGCAGACTCGAGGCACATCTAGGCTTGGCTTTTTGCTGGCTAACTGCTAACAGCTAAAGCTTAATTGATATAATTGATAAAGTCTTTTTTTGTATAGGCCCAGCCATTTACACTCACAGGATACTTTTTAAATCAGTAACACTAGCTACAAAGATTTAATGATGAGAAAAATACGGTACATCAAATCCAAATAAAGAGTTTTTATCAGATCCTGATGTACATGCGCTATGCTTTACTCCGAATAAAAGCTCTTGGATAAACACAGACTTGTTAAACTTACTGAATTAGATCATAGAAAAAGAAATGTTGCCACTTACAAAATGCGATACAATGACATAGGGCACATTCACAGAGTGGTCAGTTTGCCACAGTCAGAACGATAAGATCATTAAGCAAAAAACAACCCTCTCACTTGGATTATTTTTAAATTTCTTTCAAGCAAAATTTTATCAGAATATTCTGATTGGGAAGTCTAGATGATGATTTTTTTTTTTGTTTAGATTGACTGTTCAGATTCTGTTTAATTTCTATTTATTTATATCCATCTAAATCTACCGAGTGTAACAGCCAGAACATTCAATAAGAGAATTTGTATAGTTAAAGTACCTATTTTGAATTGTGTATTTAAAGTACAAAAAGCTACGTCATAAATTTAATTTTTATCAAGCCCAGACCAAGAGAAAAATTCAATACATCAGTAAAATAAAAAAATGTAATTGATGATGCCTTCTCCAGGTTTTGAAAAGTTCAGTTAAGGCAACTGGACGTCCGATTGCCTAAACTGAACTTTTAAAGCTTGACCTTGACCTGGATCATTGAGAATCTTCCCAGATATCCTCTCCAGGTAGAGAAAAATCTAGGTTTCTACTCAAACATCAGGGAGTAACTCCACACTCAAACATGATAAAGTGAAAAACATCGAGGTCTTTCATTCTTTATGGTAAATTCTTTAAAGATTTTCTGGACCTAGATCACAAAAATGCTCTAATTTAAGATTAAAAATAGGGTTTAAAAAACCTTTAGTTATCCCTCCAGATAGATGTAAAAACTGTTTTTTTAAAGAGTCAGCAGTTTATTAACCTGTCCACAAATTGCAGAAACCCACTTTTTCACAGGTGCTTTTGTTTAAGCTTTAGAGTAGCAGTGGAGCAACAGTCACAGGTGGGTTTTATCATCTCTGCTGTGATGTCAGAGTTGGACTGCATGCTTAGAGGTATATACATTTTGTAAATAGTAAATGGTAAATGGCATGTACTTATATAGCGCCTTTATTCAAGTCAGGAGATTTGACCAAAGTGCTTTACACTACATTCATTCACCCATTCACACACACACTCACACACTGATAGTGGCAAGCTACATTGTAGCCACAGCTGCCCTGGGGCTCACTGACAGTGAGTTCAGCAGAAAGAAATCAGAAGAACTTGTTGAGCAAGACACAGGAAGAATTCTGCCTTAGGCAGCTCTGTGTTATATAAACTACTACAAGTATATTATAAAAAAAATTATACAAACCAAGTAAATGCAGCCAAGAGTAGAGATATGATGGTCAATGTATGGTGGCCACGGGGTGAGAATGCTAAGCTTGCTAGTCTAATTTTTGTGTTTGCAGGACTTTTTGAATTTGCTGTGAAATTGTGCATTTGCACATAGTCTGCATTCCTCAACCACCGTAACTTTGTGTTTTGTAATTTATCAATGATCGTAAAAATATTTTTGAACCTCAATAAAGACTCAATTAATCTCATGTTTTTATTTCTGTTTTAAAAGAATATTTGTTCAATACAGTTCATGTTGGAACATTTTTTGAAGTAAACACAATCAAATGCATTCCAGCTTAATAAAAACTACAAAGTAACCCTTTTGTTTTAATACTGAATAGGGCTAAGTGATTAAATACCCTCTAAGTTAACAACCATCCAAATTAAACATTCAGGGTAGAATTAGCATATATCCTTTATTTCAAAATGTTATTTTTACAATTATTTATTACAATTATTATTATAATATTAGAATTTATTATTACTTATTACAATTATCATTTTAATAATGATAATTGTTATAATCACAGTATAGATATAATACTTATATTTTGAAATTAACTTGTAATTAGTCAACAGTAGCTTTAGCAAAGCCTTGAATTCCATAATACTACCAGCAGATCATAGCTTGCAGCTGATAACTTTTTTACTGATAAATTGATTGATTAATACAGAGCTTTAAAACATCCATATAAGGAGAGCAAAGTGCACATCAACAAGATAACACTTAAAAAAGCTAAACAGAAAAGAAAATGAGCTAAAATTATCTGCTAAAAACTTGAAAAGCCTCTTGAATCAATGAATATTTAATTTATCTTTAAAAGGCCTGGATCAGTGATGGCATGGAGGTTTGGAGGAAGCTAGTTCTACAGGGTGTGGGTGCCACAACTAAAACTGCATCCAATAGACATAGTGTGAATGAACTTCAGTACCACCAACACTTGAGTTATAGAAGAAGACGTAAGGAAAACCTCTGTGTTTTTCTCAGTTCAAATATTTTTAATGTTTCTGTTCACACAAATTATTCACGTGGTGTAGGTAACAACTCAGGTAATCGACACATGTAAAAGGCTGAAACTTGGCAGTTGGCAGTAAACAGTTATAGAGACTTGCCTGCTTATAGAGATGCAATATAACTACAAACACAAATAGTGTGTTAACCGAAAAAATTAGATAAATCACAAAGTTTAGAAAAGCGTCTTCAGCAAAACACGTCTCTTATACATCACAAAAGCAGTCTCTTTATAATATTTTATTCAGTTTTTTTTTTTTGTTTTTTGTTTTTAATTCAGAACAGATTTTCCAAACTTGTCATGTGTGTGTTCAGATATCAACTCTATCATGATACAATATTTTCTGTGAAAAATATCTTCGTGGTGTCTTGCATGCAGTTACCCCATCAATTTGGTGCAGCACTTTTGGCATTGTCTCCAAATATGCTTGCCCTCATGCCTCCTGGATCTTCACTATTCAAGCCAAACTTTTCCTTGGGTCAGTAAAACAACTGAACCCAGAATCTGCCTGCCTCATGTGGGTATTGAGGTGCATCCAGATGACCAAGTTATATCCAGTGTAGTGATGTAAACACTAAATGAAAATTAAATGTGCAATCTTTTGTGTTTTCACAATTATGATATTAAGATTTACACTTGACAGTTATTTGTTGCGGCATCAATAGGAATCCACTTAATTATATAGATCTTTATACTCGTCTTTGCAATGTCATTTTTATTTTCCACCAAATGGCTGTATGCTTGAAAATAAACCGCAGCTCAAAAAATAAAATATCTATTTGCTGATCGCTCTGGAAGCATAGTATCACCTTTTTATCTCTCACACTCTAAATCACACTGATACGGCTGACACACTTGGCTGAGCGGCTTGTGTTTGTGCCCTGCTGTTTGCACACACAGACCATGCAGGACTCGCATCAGAGTTTCCAACAGGAGGCAGAGTGAGTGAGCCTCGCTCAGCTTGATTCACAACTCTGCCGCTTTGTAATCCCTTTCCCCGTCTGATATTTAGTTTAAAAAAGAAAGGACTATGAAACGCCTATGTGACGACAAAAAATGCTGCGAGGAAGACAGACTGCATGATTAAAACCAACAGTGGCGAGTGAAAAAGAAATAAAAAAATAATCCAGATTCTGTTTCCATCCTGTGCTATTGAGGCTTGTTGCTGGTGTTCCCTTGGGCAAGGAGCTCTCATACCTGACTGAGCAGATCAAGATAAGAACCGGTTGTCTTTGCCTCACAGCACTCCACATCCCAGAGGGGGATCACCGCTTAAAGAAGAGACAGTGGCCTGGGATTCAGTCAGACTACAATGGCACCACTATTTTCTGTCTATTCTTTTTCTTCTCTACCCATTTAATTACCGTAGCAAAACCAATGTCTTAAATTGTAATTAATTGTTAGAAAGCAATGTTAAAAATTGCCTATTTTTGACATTTTATTTTGGCTCAAATGATCATAAAGTAGCACGAAGGAAGCAGGTTGCGAATGTAGCACTTTGAATTACTAGTTAGCAGATCAGAAGGTGTGGAATGAAATCCAGGCGTTTCCTAAGAAACTGCAGAACAATTAAATGTAGCACCGAAGTGTCAAAATCAAACTAATGCTATGTGAATTAGAACCCCTCTGCAATACAGCACAGATTCTCGTTAGCAGTTTTTGCACCTGAAATAAATACATGTACAGCATATTATCCAGAAGCTTTCTTAATTTAAAAACAATTGCATTATTTTGGACACACGTTTAATCTTGGGAAAAGGGGAAGCTTTTGGGAAAGAAAACATTGCAAAAACCATCCCTCTAACCAATGCTTGGTTAGGTCTTCTTGAGAATGATATACTAAAAGAGACTTCTTGTTTTAAGAATAAATATCATGATTTCAAGAAGTGATTTTTTTGTTTTTTTGTTTTACACTGACAAATTATTGCATTTATTTTGAGTGAAATATTCCCAAAAGAACAGGGTCTGCTCTTGCTCGGCATAACAATCTCAAAACAAGATCTAAGAGACGTTTAACCAAATATAAGAGATGGACCTTTTTATGCAGTGAACTTAATATTACTCCAGAATAATGATCAACTACATTTGTTCATGTTTGTCAACTTAAAATCATCTTATGCAATAAACACTTTTTTAAGGGCAATGAAATATCAGCTAAAAATAAGATATTTCTAAATTACGTATATTAAAAATATGAAAATAAGTACTGTTAACATGATTTTATATATAACGAAAAGGGGCAGCAGGATAAATTATTAGCATAGAGGTTTAACAAGGTTGTGCAGGGCTGCGGTTATTGTCATAACTTAAAAGGGGCTGTGAAACAGACAACAACCATGGTGATGGTAAAAAAAGAGTTTATTGAAATCAGGGAACTGGAGAGTTGGTCCGCCACCATACGGAGGCAGGACAGCACTGGGGAGGAGAGGTAAGAGAGTTTTCGTCATCAAGGCAGAGATTAATCAGATGAAGGGATTGGATGGGACTTATGGTGAAGGTGAGTTCCAGGGGTAAAGGTAGATCTTGCAATGATCTTAAGAAAAACAGGCTTTGGACTGATCTCTTTGGTTTTTCCTTTGTACGTAGGTGAGGATACAGAAGTCATTGAAGGGCTGACAGGCAGGAGCAATGAAGCCAGTGGAGCAGAGGAGGACCAGATACCATGCGAGCAGTTACTTAGAGGTTAGACAAAGGCTACAGTAGAGCTTCTCCAGAAAACTTCACCAGCAGACAACGGAACAGAACCCACAGACTCCAGAACAGCTACAGGGCAGGGCAGGGTGCGGATGGAAATTACATACAAAGCATCTTGCTGGATTAGATCTATGAGGTAGGTCTAATCCAGCTTTTATCGCTAACTGCAGTGTGTGCTCAACTAAACCCACAGAATAAACAAATAAGAGACCAGTTTTGTTTGTTGCACCCACACCGCCATGCAGGGGGCAACTTGACAACTAGTCGAATATTTGGAATATGCCCGACTAGATGGAAAACACCTGTGGAGTCACACCTGCCAAATCCCACCCATCAGAGAGGAGAAAAGCTTAGAAATATACTGCCTGGATCCTCACCACACATGATATGATAGTTAATAGCATTGTTACTTCTAGAGCAAGAAGGACCTGGGTTTACATAAATGCCAGTTAGTGTTGCCATTCTCTTTTAGTCCCAATCTGGGTTATCCCAACTAATTTAGTTTCCTACAGCTATCCAAAAATCCCATGCCTGTTGGTTTTTCTGGTCACACTAGATCATTCTTAGGTGTGACTGTAGAAGGTTAGTTGTCCTTTGTTTCTGCTATTCTCTGAGATGGACTTAAGGCTGATCCTCCCCTTCTCTTAAGATGGGCACCCAACACTGGCTCCCTAGTTACGCAACAAAAATTAGGCAGGTATTAGAATGAGTGGATCAATCGATTGTCTGACTGTAGGCTTGGCGCTAGCTTTCTACTACTCTCAGAGTTGACCTGCCTTGCAAACTTGTAGAAATACACTTTTTCTCTAGTTTCTGAGACTATTTTTGATAGTAGCTTCACAGCATGTATTATCTAAAATTCTGTAACCATCCCTGTCAAAAAATAAGGTAAATTAAACAGGAGTAGTTTGATACAACATTTCTATACCATAGCGACATTATTGTGATATTGCTCCAAACTTGAAGCTGTCTCATATCTGTATACGATAAGCTTCATTGTTTTTACACCTTCTAAAAGATTTTCTTTTTTTACTTTCGCACAGCACCAAGCGTTTTCCACAAAGCTTCTGGTGCGACTAAAAGGTGTTATATTTCACTTTTATCATATCATACAGCCAAAGAATAAGACCAATTATTTTGCAAAAGGCTTCAAAGCAGGGATCTCCATGTTGGAAGGCTTTTAATGACTCACACTGTGAGCAGACGATGGAAGAACTGGCATACACCATTTCTATTACAGGGTTCTCCCAACATTTGTGTGGAGTTGGTTGAGTTGGCTCTACATGGGCAGACACCGTTCCAGCTGGCGTATTTTGAGAACAATATCTTGTGTAATAGGATGACAGCACTGCAGCTTGAAAGGCTTTCAGGGGTAATGCGTCTGTTTGTTTAATAGACTCTGTGTGCTTACTGTATAGCTGAGGCAGGACTCCACATCATTTAGGGTCAGACAGGATGGGGGTTTTATGTCTACTTTAGCCTGAAAAAATCCTTTTGGGCAAAATGCATAAAAAGTTTGAAGTTCTGTTTCTTTGTTATCCTCCTAGTATTATGTCAAAAATTAGTAAACCTATATTGCTCTTTACTCTTTTGTTAAAGTACCCTAGTCCCAAGGAGAAGGAGATACTTCTTGTTCTGCTGGCAGGCTGTGTGTGACACGACTGTGTCAGTATCACAATTTGGTGACTCACATTTCTCATCTTTTTTCATGTTGTGCCTCCTCTTCATAGGAGTTTTGAAGAATATATGGCTTTGTTCGTGCACTTGTGTTTTTGTGTTTACCAATATCTATTTCAGCAACTTTATTTATGTTATCTTTTAACAACAAAGAAAAATCTATGAATTTAGAAAGTTGTTTTTCCCGACCTTTTGACTGACAACAACACATCAGCTGTTCTGTTCTCTGATTCATGATGTGGTGTTTTTCTCTTTTCAGTGGGACTCATTGGACGGTGAATTAAAGGGAAAGCTGATTTCATTACAGCTGATCAAAGGGTTCATACAGTGTTTTTATTGTCCAAGTGTGTAGCAACCAAACTGTCTAACATGCAGGGGCTGTTATATCACAGCAACCAACCTGATCAGTGTGAGAAGACAAAGAGATGATGCAGCTAATTGCAGCGCACAGAACACAATATCAGTCATTATTTAAACATAAAAAATGCCTGTCCAGCTTTGATCAACATTACAGAAATGTGCACTGATAAACACATAGGAGTCACAGTCAGTTTATGTTTACACATTTTTGTCTTTTGAACTTAAAGAAATAAGGATGCCAGCTTTTAAAACCTTAATTTATAAAGCTTTTAGATAAAGGGGCTTATTTTTTCCCAGAACTACTGTTTCTCTCCATTTACTTAAAGGTATAGTGGAGGATTTTAAAAACTTTTTTAGAAGACCGATACTCTCCACTATACAAAGAAATGCACATGCACAACCCTATACCTGCTCTCGAGACGGAACACCTAATCATGTAATGCTCATATGGACTTACTTTCCAAAAGAACATTTGCATTTTTTCCACTATGTCAGACTCACCACCGGTAATTGAAAATGAGGATGAGCATGCAGAACGGCCTTACATAAACATATCAAGAGAATGATTTGCAATTAGGAGGACCACTTATTTTGAGACCACTATACCTTTAAGGCTGCCAAAGTGTTGGGAGCTGGAGAAATTCCACCTTTCTCCAGCAGAGTCCGCCGTGGATCCTCTGAGGGAGCCTCCTGCACA
>NW_015151371.1:27036-49710 GCF_000732505.1 Cyprinodon variegatus
TGTTAAACTTTCATCCCTGTGTCCGTCAGTGGTGTTCTGCATTCTTGGGTCGCTTTTAGTGAACCCATCATGACACAAAGACCAAACTGGACACTATCCTTCAATTCTAAATTTCACATTTAATATACTTTTTTGTATTTTTGTAACAATTTCTAAAAATTGCATTGACTTCTGTATTTTTTTTTTCATTTTTTTATGGAGTTGCTCAGATGCACTGCACACATTTCAACATGTATTTTTAAGTTTTTCAATCAATTTACAGTGAAAATATTGACCTTAGATTGAAGAAAGGAAGAAAAGATCTTGTCTTGCTCAGTGAAAAACAGACAATCAGACCCCAGGTTCTCTACGGAAGCTATCCTGCTCCTGTAGGTGAAGTAGAAAGTTGTATTTACTTTATTATATATTTATTAATTCATTAATTGTCCCCTTTAACCCATCATACAGCAGCATAAACATCTGTCTGGTACTTTAGTGCCTTGGTCACTTAATTTTTTGTCTTTATCTCTAACCCACATCTGAGGTATAAAAAACAGTGAGGATATGATACCATTAAGATGCACATCTCATCAACAGGATAAACTTCACTTAAGAGGAGATTTGTACACTGGCAGACTTCTACATGTCCACCACTTTTTTCTAATAAAAGGATATCTTTTACAGACAGGAGTATGGCATTTGAATAGGATTTTCAGTTTCATTCATGTAGCAAATCTCTTCAGGGTGAAAATGGAAAATAGAGCCCTGGCCCCTTCATTTGCTAGGGCCTCACCGCCCAGGGTCTGTCTCAGCTCCTCCCTGAAAGCCACACTACTTTCCTAATTTTTCAGCCACCCGCACTCTGTCCTCTTCTCTGTCTTCTTTAACTGCCTCACCATCAGAGTCATTTTCCTCACTCATCTGTGCTTTTTGGCAACATCCTCACCAACCACTACCTTTCCATCGCTGTGTTCCTTTAAGTGACATTATCTACAAAAGATGTTATCCAACTACGTATTTCTACCTCTGCCTTTCTAACTCCCCCTGTGTTCCTACCACTTCTGGAAGAAAGTATTCACTATAGCCATTTTTATCCCTTTTTCAAAGTCTACCACCATCTTTCTTTCCATATTACTGTTCTGGATACGAATCCTGCCCATCACTTCCTCATCGCCTATTTTCCTTGCCCGAACATGTCTGTCGAGATCTGTGCCAATCACTACTCTCTCACCTCTAGGTATATTTTTCCTCGCTTCATCAAATTTAATGTCAGCCAACTCCTTAGATTTTGCTGTCAAAGTACTATACCCTGTTGTGGTGCTGTGGGTCATTATTAACCCAGGTCCTGACTGATCTGGTATGAAAATCATGTGATTAACTCACACTGTAGACTGGCAAAAGTTTAATGCTGCGGTTACATCAGGATGCCCTTCCTGTCACAATCCTCTGCATTTATCTGAAATTTATGGCTGCACCATCCCTGTTTATCACAGATATCAAAAAAAAAAAAAATGGATCAGTGCGCAATTTTATAAAAAAGGAAAGGGTAGCTGGGTGTACAAGAATCACTATTAAATATGGATAACACTCTATGTATATTTAAGATTCACAGTATATCTGTAAATTAAACATATAAAAAAATATATATATATTTTATATAAGCAAAAAAATATACCTCACCTCTACATGCAGCAATCATCCTATTGCATATACAAAATAATGCATCTATCAGTATATTTGTGGAGGAATACTTTAAATATTATAAGTTAATCACATAACAAGATTATTTTATATCCAAATTATATCTTATGGATACCACAGATTTCTGCTTATCCATATTTTTAGCTTTTTCATTTTGTTTCTTATATAATTAGCGCTATTAGGAACTCTAGGGTTCAGAGCCCAATGTGCAAATTTTCCCACAGGTGTAAAACATAATCAGCCGTTAATTCAGCCTGCCAGAAGCAACTTTTGGGACCAAAATAATTCTGTAAATTTTTATTTTATTTATTTATTTACCGTATTTAAATTTTACATACTCTAATAATCCCAGAGGGAAATTACTTATCTGCATTTAACCCATCCCCTTGGGGAGCAGTGGATTACCTCACAAGGAATGACTGAATTTCAAACATATTTTATTCTTATCAGACTATATGATTCCTGATTGGGAGCTGGCTGTGAAATGCTCAGCCCTTCTTACCCAAGCTGAAACTTAGCCTGATCCAAACAGTTCTCGTATGACCCAAAAGGGGCAAAAATTGTACAGTGCATGGCTGCCCTTGGTTAGCTCTCATGTTTAAGAGAAGCTCAAATTGCTATGAAGTGTGACCTCTCATGTGACTTTTACAGTGGATTTCTAAAGTTATAAAGACAATTTTGCAAAGGACAGCCCCTTACAGAGTATCAATATCTGTGCCCCTGATGTATATTGACCTAAAATAATTTAATGTATAAGCAAATTAAGCTAATTTTGAGTCAAAACCTAATAAATACACATTAACAGTCATTAGGTAGTTTGTATTAGCCTTTTACAACTAAATGTGGGTGTGTAGAGGGCAGAACATGAGGTGTAATATTGTTCACATGTTTAGATGCAGCTGTGCTGGTAAACCTGTGCATGATTTCATGACGGATATTTTGGGGAGATACGCAGTTTAGGGATGTTTAGCATACATACACTTTTAGTATGGATTCTACATAATGCTTTATAAACATCTTAATAAACCAAATAATTATTTTTTGGGGAAATTAAACAACCTCATTTTAGGGGTACGGCTCAACACAAATGGGCCAGCTTCTCATAACAAAATTCAGATGTTCACCTACGCGTCAAAGACAATGGTCACTTTTTTTAAGGTACAAAACATCGCCTTTTGGACAAAGAAGGTAGATGGCTTAAGGATGAGTTAAAGAAACTATTTTTCTTTAAAAAAAAAGTCACAAACTCTCTAAAGTGAGCTTTGTTTTTTTTTTAATAAACTGTAAGTCTTTGCACCTGATGTTAATTTACACTATAAATATGGAGATGTTTAGATTATGTATTTTTGTGTATTAGGTTTAGTAGCCTTGTTTTTTGTTTTTTATATATGGTATGTGTGATGTAAAAACATCTTAAAAAATAAAAGCTCTTATAGCAGCCAATTAGTTAACAAAATAAGCAACTGTTTCAGTATATAATAAAGGGGGTCCATTAAACATTGCTGTGTTGCAGCTGCAATCTTGCTGTTATGGTTACAGAAAAGTGCTGTTGCATTATGGGCCCGCCTCCTGATTGGTCTGGTCTGTTAGACTGCAGAGTATTGAGCCTTACCAGACTGACTTAAGCCCAGTGTAAATCAATCAGGCTGGCTGTTTATGCATATATGAACATTTGTTTTTGCAAAAGGAAATAATGACAATGATGCTGTGTTGGCTTATGAGGAGGTGCTCCATTTCATAGGTGAAAGGTTCCTAGCTAGAACTCTCAGAATTTGCCCAAGTGTAAGGTGGGTATTCTTTCAGAAATAAGAATGTCAGCTTTTCACCTTTCATTCTAGCCACAGACATGGATGTACAATACCTTTCTTCTCTCTTAAAGGAAAAGCACATTAGATCTAAAGGAAGGTTTCATCTAATGCCTTTTTTTCAAAATAAAACTCCTCAAGTATATCAGTTCTTAATATGATAGAGGGTGGAGGGGTAAGATACAGTATTTAAAATTAGAAATTTGAATTACGTGATTCTCTGGTTTAAATTACGTAGATTTTTTTAAATGCCTAACCAGTATCACACATTTAGACAAATAAATAAGTCTTAAGTTGGTTAATGAAATGCCAGGTGTTGCACCTATGCAGCCATGAAGGGCTGTTTCTGCATTTTTAATATGTTGCAGTACAGCGACAGTGAGCAGATGGAAAGGATTTGCCCTAAATAAATTTGTAAATAGCCATGCTGATTTCTCTACTCCTCCTGCTGCTTCTCTGATACAGAAGATCACCAAACTTACTCTAAGAACTGTCTTTCTCTGTAACAGAGAATACAGTGGCTGAAGCATAGATTCACATTTGAAGAAGAGTTTTGTAAGTTGTATTCTTGTGTGCTTGTGCTGATCAAAAGCAGAAGAGCTAACAAAAGTAGAGTTTGGGGGTTATTTTTAGGGATGATTTATGTGATTCCCAATCCAGCGCAGCAAGCTGGAGAACACAAACCACAAGGGATTGAGGCTAGAACTGAATGGGGTCAGTTCTGTCAACAGTTTCTCTATTTTACACAAAGGAAAGAAAATTAGAGACACAGCAGCTGCTGGTTGTGCTTTGAGAGGTTGATACAGATAACAGAGAAAACACCTGTTTTTAGTGACTCTACTTTTGTTACTTGCTGGATGGTTTTATGTCATAATGTTTCATTAATGTGTTTAGTATAAAATACCTTTTAGTCAATAGGTTTCACAAAACCCAAGCTGTAAAACACATGATGCAATTTAGATGGAAGTTATTTGGTTCGGACAAATGCAAATTATATCTATAATCTTTGGCCTACAGGCAGTTGGATACTGGATGTTATTTATTCACAATGGATTATCGTTATCATTAAAGGAAAAAATAAATAAGGTCCGAATTAAAACAGCTAAACACAAAAAAAAGTCCTTCTTACTACTTCAATTTATGATTTGGTTTTGATTATGCCAGATTTAATTCTTATCAGACAGTTCAATGTATCCATTAATTTTACTTCTCTCTCTATTTTTCCCTAAAAGATGATAGTCAAAGCATATTAGCTCGCTTTTAAGTTTATTTTAGTTTAAATATAGACTATTGTATAAATAATCATGCTGCAGTCTGCAACTTGACCTCCAGCTACAAACAGTGTTATACTGTCAATGATCTGGGTGTGCTTGTGTGGTGTGTTTTTCATTTCCCTTGGATCTGTAGGTTTCCTGGATGGCAGGATTGAGCAGTTCTTTTACACCTGCTTCCAATCACCTTTCTGCTGGAACTTAATACAAGCTGGCTGAGTGTAAACGTAAATGACATCTCTAGATTATCTCAAGTGTTTTTTCTCTTGTGAAATCATAAGTTTTGCTGAGCCTTCCTGTTTGTCACCAATGAACTCTGGCAAGATCTGCCTCTCAGACCTATCCTGGACCCTCTGAGCAAACTTTCAGTGCAAACTATGAACCAGCCATCTCCACAATGGTTGAGGTGCTAGTCAAGTGCTGCTCTCTCTGAGTCTCCTGCAACCTGTCTTCCCTCCAGTGCTCAATTGAATGCAGGTCACTACTCAAACCAGCACTCAGGACTCTACTCTCTCCTGGCTCTCCTCCTTCAGGTTAACACAGTCAGATCTTAGCTCTCCTGGCCAACTCTTCATTCAGTCCACTCAGAAGTCACTTTTCTTTCATGGTGCTACATCATCCTGAGATTCCATCTCTGCCTGAACTCAGACATCCACCCTCCTTGTATTTCAAATAAGTTGTTAGTCGCACATCACTGTCTCCAGAGAGATCTTTGCACGTTAGTCAGAAAAGCACCACTTATCATGAAAGACATAGTCTCTGTTATCATGAACTCAAACCGGGACATCCATTAAATATCAGATTTGTCAAGTCATTTTCCACTTTTCTTTATTTATTTTCACAGAGGACCCATTTAAAAAAAAAACTGACAAACAACAACCATAATTCTATTTAAGATCACTGTATTAATAATCAGTGATGGAAAAGTGAGTATATGTCTGCAGAAAATGATTTTTCTGGTATTGGATGAAATAAATACAGGTAACCTGACACATGTTTATGACCCTGTATTTGATGTGAAACATTTTACAAATCCTCAGTTTTGTCCTGTGACCATAATATACTTTAAGGCAAGCATCCCCAACCTCGGTCCTCGAGGTCTGCTGTCCTTCAGGTTTTAGAGTTTTCCCTACTTTAGCACAGCTGATTATAACGATTGCAGTAGACCAAAAGCCTGTTAATTAGCTTTCAATTAAAATCAGCTGTGCTCGAGCAAGGAAACCTCTAAAACCTGTAGGACAGCTGGCCTTGAGCACTGAGGTTGGGGATGCCTGCTTTAAGGAATCTGAAGCATCTAAAGGACATCTCAGGTCCCCTTCTAGACCCCCTGCAATATGCTTACCAAGCAAATCAATCCACAGTGGATCCATTCAGTTTGATACTTCATCCTGCACTTCAGTTTTCTCCTTTAACAAAGAAAACTCCATCCACCAGAAGCTCACCTAGTGCCCATTGTCCTGTCAGATGCTCACAAGCTTCAGAGCTGACCACAGCAGTGACTGAGCTTGGGAGGATCTTCTGATGCTGCTCCACCAGCACCCCTCAGGTGAGCAATCCTTCATCAGCTTTTCCTCGCCTTGTAAATAACACTTCAGCTGACCACTTCATGAAACCCCTTAAATTTCTAGATTAAATTACTGCTGATGATCTGATCCTTGACAACTCTTCATCTGTTTTCTACCCACGGGTGTAAAACATCAGCTTTGTCACCATACAATGTTATATCAATGTGTGTAGATGACAGATGACAATGTTACAATATTACAAGGATTGTTTCTATATAATTTCCATTCAGTTCATTTCTGCAAGTGATGTGATGGGTTGCTCTCTTCCCATCTTATTTATATTGCTATCATTTCACACAAAAAAAGGCAAGTATGATTTGATCATTTTATTTCTAAGGGCTAATATGTATCAGGCAATGAAACCAAAAGGAACATTCTTGTCATTGTAAAAATGTTACTAATAATCCATCACCTGTTCACTAGAGTATCATTTCTTTTGAATTTCAATACAGGCATCATTTGAAGAATTGTGTATATAGGCTTTCATTTTGGATTAATTAATTGGGTAGTTAATGATTTAATTGATGTATTGATTTGAATCAAAGTATTGATCTGAATCAAAGTACTGTACGCTACACCTCCTGTTACAGACAGGAGGTGGAGCGGCTTGTCCACCTGTCTAAACAGAACTTGGATGGTGTAAAACATCCCTCTTAATTCAGTCTTTTCTGAGCAATTCTATCAGTTCTGTTTTGGCTAATATACAAAACAGAACAATTAGGTCAAAAGAGAGGATCTCTGGGAGTGATGTTCCCTCCATCCACTATTTAAATAGATCTATAGGGAAACTGACATCTCTGCCAACCATACACAATCTGATCGCAGACTCTTAACACTTTCACCTTCAGGTCGGGCCTACAGAGTGCTAATGGCATAAATAAAGTGACACAAAGACATTTCATTCTCCACACTGTCTCCCTGTTGAAAACAATGAACACTTAACAGCCAGGGTAGTCAGAAACTCTGCAGGGAACAGATAACCTATTTGTACTATCACCTGTTTTACCTCTCTTTAAAAAAAAGACAAAAAAGAAGAATGGCTATATGAACTTGTAGAAACCACTCCTTGTGCTCATTTATCCCTACATAGAGTTTAACATACTGTTGTTTTTGGATGTTATGATGTGAGCAATAGAAACCCACATTCAAAACTTTTTTTTGTTTATACAAACCTGGCAAATAAAGTTGATTCTGGTCGTTTAAAAAAATAAAAGTCTGTCTCTCATCTCATACAGGAATGGAAGCAGACTTCTAGGAGTTACTGCATATCTTCTGTTTTGTCTATTTTTGCTTTTTTAATTTATTTTCTCTCTTTTTATGCACTCTTTCCTGTCTCTCTCTCTCCCATTGGTTCTTATCCCCTCTTTCTTTCTCACCTCCTTTTCCGTGTCCATTGTATATGATTTTAATCCCCTAATAATGTTCAATACAGTTTAATATACAAATATCAAGCAGAACCTTATGGCAACAGTCGTACTGATCTGCTTGTGAAAGCAAAGCTAATTGGCTATCAACTAGCTGTGGGACATCCATTTCTAGACCTATAGAAACAGGACACGCAGACACACAAAAAAAGGAAATATAAAAGAAAAAAAATGCTTATGAAAAAAGCTTAATGTTAATGGAATTTAGACCATTTATGTCTTTTGGGTTTGTTGTAGTTCTATGGCCATGTTATTGTGAGCTTTTGTAGAAAATGTATTTAGTCATCTGAATTTGAATTGATGAATTTATTTATTTTAAATGTATCAAAAAAGCAGCGCATGTAAATACATTCCTAGCAGCACAGCCATTGTTACTAAGACATATGTTTTTCCAGTGTTTTTTAAGCTGAAAGAAAACCAAATGTCTTATTACAGTCAACACCACAACCTTATTTAAGCACTTATATTTCTTGAGTCCATCAAAAATCTCGTAAATCTCCTTCGCCAGATATTAAAAGTTGTAATATTACTCAAGACTAATGGTAGCCAGGGCAACGTTTTTAAAAGTAGGAAAATTATTGGAAAAAATCTGGGAAGTCAGAGGATAAAAAGGTATGGAAAGCATTTTTTTAAGATAACTTACATAAAAATTAAGTGATAGCAAAAGAACAATGTGACTGTGGGATCAGTGGCAGCCACTCTCTGCACCAGTATGCATGTAAATTGCTTAATTTGAAAAGATTACATTATGTTTAAAGAAGCTCGTTTCTGTTTGTCCCACCAGTCCATTTCATTTAGGCCAGTCTAATATTTGGAAATCGTTGCCTGCAGCAGTCTCCTGAGCTTCAATGTACAGTCAGACTTATTACATTTGAATAAATGTTTTGATGAGGCCTTCCCTCAAGAATGAAAGTAATTTTTGAAAAAAACCTTTCAGTAGTTAATAAACATAAAAGCCTAATTGTATTTATCAAAAATCTTTTACTTTTTTTACTGGTTAGGTTTCATATTCTGAGCTTAACCATGTTTTCATTAACTGTAAGTAGAAAAATTTACATATTGAACAGAGCCAAAGCTTTTAAACATGAGTCTGTGCGTGATTATTCTATATTATGGTTTTACCTTCTGTATTAAGACGATAAAACAAATTATTATTCTTTATTATATTTTAATTAATTAAATTCAGCCTATAAAAAAGCTGCCAATATTTTGTTCTCTAAAAAGTGTTAAAATTTGGTAGAAAAATAAAGAAATAACATTTTAAATATTCATTGAAAAATTCAACCTAGCATTGATAATGCGTTTCATGGAGTTTTATCCTGAGTTTGCACTTAAGAACATCAACAACTCACAGTTCAGAATACAAATTACATTATCCTTCTTTCAACCTTTCCTGTTTCCATGGAGCCCTCTGCTCAGTCCCAGTCCTGTAATAGACGGTAATGGGAAAACTGTACATATATATATATATATATATATATATATATATATATATATATATATATATATATATATATATATATATATAAATTAACTACGTGTCTTTTATGTATTGGACTTTGTTGCATTTATCAGAATTTAACCTGCTTCTACAAATAGTTCCTGTTAAGGATGAGTTGATTCAACACTAAATATAGATTATATTATAATGAACAGATGCAATCAGTGTTAAAGTATCCGACTGTTATGCCTGTTGCAGTTCTGTGTGTTACCACAGCATTCACTCATTATTATGACTGACCTTGTAGGCAACATCGAAAACATTGTATCTTTTCTCCTACATAAAATATTAAGATAAATAAATTCATTTATAAGTTTAAACATTTGTTTCTACTGAATTGGGATACTGAAAATAATGTTTTTTATTACCTCATAAATCTTGAAATAACCTTAGAGAATCAAATCTGACAGAAGTTCAAAATTTCTCCAGTTTTAAGCACTGACGATATGGCAATGATGCTGTTTGTATTTAGATGTTTCTTTTTCCTAGAAGTTCAGCTGGATCAATGATCAACTATGCACAGCCAGGTGTGAAAAGATGCTCGCTGAGGTGCAGGGACACACTCTATAAATAAACCTAACAAAGAACCACACAGTCAGTGACCCTTGAGATGCGGCTTTGCAAGGGTTGGAAAGGCAGACGTTTATCCTGAAGGAGCCAATAAACCGTCTGTCAGCTTGGGAGGTGAGTCAACCGAGAGTTTGATCATTAAAAAGAAGAAGAGCTCTGATCATGTCCCTGAGGGGAGATGACCATGCAATGCAACACACCCAGCTGAGACCACCAAAATACAGCACACTCTCACATGAATATAACCTTTTTATGCAGCACATGAATCTCTATAATAGGAAACTTCAATTGTCATGGTAACAGTGTACAAATACAAATGGCAAAAACATTACTTACACAGTAGCTTAAAAGTGCACCAGATGACAAATTATCAAGACTTTGGTTATTTTTGCAGAGATACTTTTCTATACAGAAAGTGGATGTCATTATTCACTATTGGGAAAAATTTCCCTCTGACATTGCATAAAAACACTAATTCATTAATTAATTCAAGGAAGGAGCATTTAATTTGATGCTTAATTTCATCTGTAGGAAGGGGAGTTATCTAATCTTCTTTTTTTTAATTATTGTTGATAATACATAGTTTTATTCTTTGAATAAGGTTATGCAGCTAATTCAATTCAACTCAATTCACCTCATTAATATAGCACCAATTTAAATTATATGTCATTTCAAGACACTTGACAGAGACAATTAAATCGTCAGACTGGCTAAAAGTTTCCAAGGGAAACCAGCTGGTTGCATCGAGACATTGACTCGCAGGATTTGCTCCTCCTGGATGAGCATTTGGCAACAGTTTTTGCTTGCATTTTGTCGAGAGAAGAAACTCACCTTTACCAGAAGGAAACCTGCAGCAAAACCAGGCTCAGTGTGGGCATCTGCTCTCAAGACCCCAAAAAAATTAAGTGTGATGGGATGACACCTATGCAATTAGTCCAGTAATTTCTATTTTGTCAAGTTTGTTATTGATAAAATGGAAGGATTTCATCCGGGAGGGACTCGGAGTAGAGCCGCTGCTCCTTCACTTCGAGAGGATCCAGTTGAGGTGGCTCGGGCATCTGGTTAGGCAGTCGCTTACAGTGAACAGAGCATTTAAATATAACCACATCAAATTGTTTTCAACCAAACACTTCATATTCTTTTAAGTACAACATAGATTAAAAAAAAAACACGATGAACAGCAAACACATGCTTTTGCTCTACGGGTTTTTTCCCAGTTTATTTGGTTCAGCTGCTGTTTATAATAAACATTTATCCAGGTAATATTTTTTGTCTTAAGCATTGTGAGTCTCATTATTCAACATCTCACTGGTAGTTTATCTTACATGTATTATGCTACTGCCTTTTCACAATATTGCTGAAATAAATTTCATTAATAATAAATGGAGAAATAAGGAGAGACAGCCCTGGTTCTGGGGATAGCCAGACCCACAGTGGCCACTCTGACCCACTCTGACCCTACTTGACACTTGCTCAAGAAGACCTGAGGACACAAAGACAACATAGGACCAGTGTGCTTTTATCTCTGAGTTACACAATGAATACAAATGGAATGCTGCCGTAAATGGCTAATCTATGGCATTAGCTTGCTTTTCCCACTCTTTTCACCACGACTACAATTGTTAACTGTAAATACATGAGGCGAAACCTTATATGAAAACGTTGAGGTGCAACTGTAATCTATACCGTGAATTAGCCTGATATGCATGTTCAAGGTTTTAAAAATTTAGAATTTTTTTGCAGGGTGCGCTCCTAAAGACCTTCTATGACTCTGCTGTGGCATCAGCCATCTTCTATGGAGCTGATTGCTGTATGGAGCGGTGGCTTATCTGTAGCTGAGAGAGGCTGGATAAGCTGATCAGGAAGACCACCTCTGTGATTGAATGCCCTCTGGATAATGTCTTCCACCCCATGCATGAAGTTGTCGGTGAACTGGAAAGCTCCTTCAGTGACAGACTGATGCACACTAAATGCACCAGGGAACATTATCACAGATCCTTCCTCCCAGCAGCTGTAAGCCTATATATCCATGTTCCCAACAACCTCAATCAGTTGTTACACTGGTGCTGATTTTTTGCACCGTTTCTGTCTTAGTCAGTTAAATAACATGCTGGTGTCGCTGCTATTTTTCCCTTATCCATTACTGTAAAAATGTCCACAGCTGTTATTGATGTTTTTTTATTCTCCAGGTACAGAATATTTATATTGTAATAACAGTGTACAGTAAAATACTCTTCTTGTTTTATTTTTTTCTATCTATTATTTTTATACACTTTTCTAACTTGCACATTGTCTCACCACCTCTACTATAACCCTTTGCTGCTGTAACACAACAGTTTTCCCATTATAGCACAATAAAGGGATTTTCTATTCTATTCTCTTGTCATGGTTTTATTTCTGTTCAAGTTTTATCTCTGAGTTTTTTTTGGTCTTATTTCCATTTTGGGTTCTAGTTATTTGTGTCAGTCTCCTTTTCCCTAGCTCCCTTCTTGCCTCCCCTGTTTACACCTGCTCCCAATCTCCTAATTAGCCTGGTACTTGTTTCTCTTTCCCATTTAGTCTCCTCCTGTTCAGTCACTCTTTACTGGTTTGTCGTCATTACTTTGTCCCCTTCATGTTGTGAGTATTCCTGGTTTTCAGCATTTTTTGATTTTATGCTTCTGTTAAACTTTTAATATTAAACCTTCAAGTAACCACCTCAAGCTTTGTGTCTGCATTTGGGTCCTGTCAAACCACCCTTTATATGACGATGACCCAAAGAACACAGCAAGGATAACCAAGGAGTGTCTCTGTAAGAAGCATATCAAAGTTTTTTTTGTTTGTTTGTTTGTTTGTTTTAAGACCATGTCTCTCACAGTGGACATGCACCTACATAGCTACAAAAACTTACCAGGTGAGTCTTTGAGGGGTTTCTGTCACAATATTTTTTAAAGGATTCAACGGATTTAAGTCTTTGACAAATTTTGTTATCATCAGAACAATACACAGTAAAACTTTGAAGACTTGCTGTCCTATTAAAACCCCTCAGCAATTAGTGTCCACGCTAATGTCCTGTGTCCAGCTACTGCAACAGCAAGCTTCATGTGAAGCACATGGTTGACATACAAACGTATGCATGCACAGTTTGCTGGGCTCCCATCCTGAGCCCACTCTGAGTCAATGAAGCCCATGAGTCAGCTCTTCCTCTGAGATTGGCTGGCACACAACTGATGCAGATTTGACAAAAAATGATTTTGTGGCACACTATCTGAGGCAGCTGATGCCTTTGTAAACACCTAGCACATGGTAACAGATGGTAGTTTGGAGATCCAAGTGCCAGTGGGTGGTCTGCGGTTAGTTTCAGATAAAGGGTGGGTGTGCTACTCCTTTGAGTTTAGGTGGGCCTCATCTCCCTCTCCTCTTTTAGATTTTTTTTTTTTACTCGTCACAACACAAGTGTGATCATGGCATTTATCATCTTATGAATATCCTGGACAAAATCATGTCTCGTTAGATGCTCATTTTATTTTTTTTATCAGTGGGGATCTTCTATCTAATCAAACACGCACTGTGTGTGTCACGTTACATTTGAACACCTCGTCCAATTAAATTAGCCCCATTTATTAACAAGACGCAGAGATTATAAACGCAAATTACATCCAAATGTATGATGGTATGCAGTGCCCTGTCTGGTTCCCAGAGATGCCACACCAACCCCTGTCTTCCTTTGCCTCTCTTTATTGTGTCGTCATGGTGATGGGTTTTCGTCTTTGAGTCTAATTAAAGAAGGAGCTTTAGTCGTATTGACTATTACTGTCTGCAGACTACCTCTCTCCAAGCACCTTTCCTCGTGTCGTCATCCAAAGGTTAATCTTTAATTAGAAGCATGGACATGAATCTTCAATATACAGAGTGCATGTGAATTAAAAATAAACACGCAGTACTGTGTACAATGCTATTGATTGAAGATTTGTTTGATTCCCAAAAGCTCAGTGTGGAGAATCTGGTGACAAACCAGCAAATACTCTGTGTCTGACCCTCTCCAAAGGATGCAGAGTGTCAGTAAACATGTTTGTGTCTTCAAACTGAAGGATGGATGATGCAAAATGTGTCCTACAGCAGAAAAAATGTTTTGATTAAAATGCAGGTAAATTATTAAGGATGAATTAGACCGTCTCAAATTTAGCATAGCTTTTTCTAATAAATTTTCTTGCTCGCTATTGAGAAACATTGTGAGACAGATGCCATTAATCGTTACTGTATTATTCAGGGATGTTTCTTATCTTATGTGTGAGGATATTTGCAGATTTTGGGCTTAAAACGGAAGTTTACTCAAACATGAGGCAAGAAGGGTAGGAAAAACAAAAATAAATAAAAATAATCAATATACAAATAAAATCAAGATAAATGCCTCTAAACTTTATTACTGTTGCTAAATTATTTGCTTTACGTCACTACATCTTTAAATTAGTCTAGCAATTATATTGTCCTGTTTAAAAGATATCAAAATTTTATTCTATCATATGTGATCTTAGCACTCCCACATTTTTTTAAATTTTAAATATGTCGTCTGAATTCGATTGAGGAGCTACACAAGCTGAAAAAGTAGCTATGCTTTTATTTTTTTAAGTTAACATTTTTCATGCTAGCTGGACACTAACATTATGTGCTCAAATGTAGAAATTTTATTGTGACAGTTTCATTGCAAGCCGGAAAGAAAAACATTTTAAACCAGTTTCATTATATGTGATCCTTTCTTTACACTGTGTCTTAAAATAGTTTTAATTTGTTTAATGTTTAAGCCTTAAACTTAATGGCAAACATGAGGAGACTAGATGGTTGGCATCTTTTCACAAGTAAAAGGCTGCACAAGGGGAAAATAATGACAAACCTCAATCTTAGACCACCATTCTTACAGCAGAGCATGGGAATGGTAGCATCATGCTGTGGGATATCTTTTTTTCAGCAAGGACAGGGAAGTAAAGATGTACAGATGAATGGAACTAAAGAAACATGATCCGAGAGAAATATTGTTACAGGCTACAAAATACTCAAGACTGGGGGGAAAAAAATGAAACTACTAATCTAAATCTATTAGAGATTTATATTAAAATATTTATTTAAATTACTAAATTGAAAGTTCAGCAATTAGTTTCTAGTTTTTTTTAAGCTCAGTAAAGATACTGAAGATAAATAGAGCAATATGTAAAAAAAAAAAAAACCCTATGGGGAACTAAAACTTTTGTAAGACAGTGAGTTTAAAAAATCCTGAAGCATTTCCCTATGAAGCTCTTCCTTTGAAAGAACTTACAAACCATGAAGCATGAAGTGAAAGAAAAAAAATGTTATCTTGTTCAAATGTAAGGATGTATAACCTTCAGGTTAATTGTCTGTTCAACTATTCTGCAGCATTCAGCTGAGTTTAGACATTTGACACGGTTCTTGGTTATTGTAGTAGATTTTCGTATACGTTTTGCATTCACCGCTCTGAAACATTTTATTATAAAAAGCTTTGAGCACATCATCAGCTTGTCTTTTGAGTTAAACATTAACCCATCTCTTACAGCTAATGAGGGTTCCTGCAAAAGTAGTGGAACGATACCCCCTTGTGTTAAGAGACTCAGCTGCACCGACCAGATCTCAGCTCAGTATTTGATTTTAACACTCCTCACTCCACCTCACTTTTATTATTTATGCAATATATACTATGTCTTTACTGATATAAATTGTTAAAACATTACATTATTGTTACTGTTAAAACTAGCAGTGATAGTAGCGTTGGATGCAGGAGTTTGTAAACCTCAGGATGCAGGAGTTTGTCCTGCAACCTCAATGCTGACACTTCCACCACATTGCCCATTGATGATGATCAGAGGGCCTGATGGCACCTGTGCCAATGAGAATAAAATCTTCTCACACCGCACATTGTTTGCTTTATGTTTTAAATTTAGATGATATTGTTAATGTGAAAAGTATCTAGCACATACACAATTGTATTATAACAAGTATAAGTTTAGATGGAAAAAAAGAATCCTATAAACAAAATCACCTTTGCCTCCAATCAGCTGCTCTCTTTTAGTTTGGAGTTAGTTTATGGTTTGATGCTTCAATTAAATTAAAATTATCACAAGACAAAGTTTATAAAAAGTACAATGAAACTGTAGCTTAATTATGTTGCTGTTCCTATTCTACAAAAAATAGCTAAATAAATACAAGAGTTGTATATTCATACGTAAAATTAGCAAAACCAAAAATAAACCAGTCTATTGAAAAGTACCCGGACAATTTTTGAGAGTCAAGTAAATTTTATTATTCATGAATGAAAAGCCATTTAAAGTTATCTTTCTGTTGAAGCTAGAATGAGATTAGAATAAAGCTTTTTCTATGCTATTTTATTTATATTATGACAGGTCATTTCTTTCTCTTCATAGTCACACATTTAGAAATTTTCTCCTTGTTTGTTTTTATGTTCTGCTTTCAAACCTTTTTATTATTTTTGTTATATTGGCCAGATTTTCCAGGCCATTGTGTTTACATATGTCACTACTATAGATGGGCATGGTACGATTTGGTACAGTACAGCTGGAAAAGTTAGTTTCACAAAAACTGTTAAGATTTTCTGCTTGTTTTTTTTCTCCATGGTTGAATGTTTTTAAGATCCTTTTGTTAGATACAAGAGAATATTTAATATTAAGTGAAATTTTCAACCTAACTCTGCTCTTTCAGTTATTCCTTAAAATTCTTCTTGTTTATGAAATAAATGGTTTGTTGCATGCAAAGTTGTGGCATAGAACCTAGAGGTTTTATATTAATTAGGTATTTCTTTTAAGTACATTTGACAGAGAGGAAACAGCTGCAGATGTGAGCAGAAGAAAGCAGGATACCTGGAACAACATCATTTTAAATTTATCCACACTACATAGTTAACTCTTCAAAAATTGTCATAAAGTAAACAGCCACAATTTGTGACTCGTAATTATGTAACAAAATGTGCTTTCTTCCCTTTCTCTGTTACTTTATATCAAAATAAAAAAATTATATCATAGAAAACATTATAACTTAAGTATTCAACCGCAATATTATAATTTCTGCTTTTCTAATGTAAAAAAGTACAACAATGCAAACATTTTAGAAATCTTTGCTTTTAACATCGTGTAACTGGTTCTCATGTCGCGGTCCAACTATTGTTGAATAAGTAGACATCTTTCATCTAACCACCCCCACCTCCCCTAATGCTGCGCACCTCAGGGAGACGCAGAAATAGTGTTGATCATAAAAGACAATCCACAGTCACAATTCACATAGTTTTTTGTGCTGAATTCAGTAGATTCAAGTAAACACTTTTTTAATAGTTTTAAGCTATTTGGCTGAAAATCTATGGAAATGTTAGAGAAGTATACATTAGATAGGTTGTAATATAGTTAAGCAGCTTTCCCACCGTATTAGACAATACAAAACACAGGATTTCCTATGATCTATGACATCATTTTTAATCTGTGTATTTTTGTAGCACATGAAGGAAAGCTTCTTTAAATAAACAGGTCAAATACAAAACAACTCTTAGGTTTAGCCTCATACAGATACTGTAGGTCTTTTTTCCCATTTTTATCAGAGAAGCAATTTTTTTTTTTTGCACTAATGAAATGGATAGAGGAATGCTCCAGCCATCCTATAACACTACCTGCTGATACAGGTAAACCAAAAACCATGCTGTGTAAGTTCCCAGTTAAAATAGTATGTTATATTAAGAATCAAACTGTGCAAAACATAAATCATAAAGAGCCTTAAACTGTATGTACCAATCTGATGACCACATGGTTTTATGATACGGCACTATGCACTAAAATATCTTTATTCAGAAACATTTACTTGCTCTAAAATTGATTACAAAAACCTTTGGATTGAACAAATTAAATAAATGAATAATCTATTGAAAAATACATGCATGGTAATCTAAATTTTTTTTTTTTTTTTGAGGAGACCAATAATATAAAAAATTACATTAAAATTGTTCTTGTGTTGAAATAAATCATTTTTTTATGACAATTCAAACGTGATGATCCAGTTAAGATGTTTTTTTTTCCCTCTAGTAGTATCATCATGTGTCCAGCATATTGTGACGGAAAGTGCCAGACACATACCCTTATCAGTTCTCCGTCCAACAAATGTTTGACCGATAGCTGGACTGGAAAAGTGATAAGGAGATGTGCTTGACAACATTAGAATCTGAACAGGTGTTGGTATGATAGTAAAAGAACAAATGATGTCTGTTTCAGAGCTGACTGTAGAGATCGTAAATTACCGAAGAATTCTGTCCTTGTTCAAATGCTGCCCATCATAGAGTGCCGTCCAAATGTGAGTCCATTCAGCATTCTTGTGAATCCAAAAGAATGACTGACTTTCAGGACAGACCCCATGGTTTTATGGGCCCCTGGCTCCACCTCATCCCTGGAGCTGTTCACCACCAAACCTCAGAGCAAGTAACCTGATATTATCGTTCTGTTCAGGCAGTGTTTTAAATGGGAATCTAAATTTGCAAATTAATCTGAGAAAATGTTTGTTCTTATCCTAAATTAAGTACATTAGAAGATCAAAGTGACACCAATTGTAGGTAAACGCTCTTTATAATTTAAGGTTCAGAATAGCAAGCTCTCAATTTACATTACATAAATATACTGTTTGGACATTTCTACTCCTTATAAATAAAATTCTGGATGATTTTTTGTTTTTATTGAATAGTTAGATGGATAATACAATGACAGCATGTTTGATTGAGATCTCATTATAAAACATTCACATTTATATTAACTAAACAAGTTCAAATTAGATTAAATGCCTTTAAACAACAAACACAAAACCTATTAGCTGAGAAAACATTTGAACACTAATTTCCTGAATTACTAGTGTTACCTATTTAGCTGAAAATATTTAAAGGTAATCAATGTAGCCATTTAGCAATTTCTGAGATCAGTGCAATGAAAGCTCTCCTGACCTCTTGTTTTTTCTTTTTTTTCTTTTTTCTTGACTATAAACCTTAAAGTAAATCAGAAGAATTAAGAAGGACTTACCTCAGGATTTTTTATTTCTTAGTTTTTAACCATTCTGACACTGGAATGGTTAAAATGGCTGGACGTTTTTTTTCTGATTGCTGAGGATGAACTTTCAGATCAACATTATCATGAGCCAGCTCCATGAAGAAACTTTACCATCTTGGAGTTTTCTGACTTAGTTTTTCTCTAGATAGTTTGACACGGAGAAAATGGTAACAGCTGCTTTTAAATGTCTTCTGCTTGTAGAACTTTTTTTTTTTCTCCAGATAGTGTAACATTGAAATTCTTCTGAGACTTCTTTAAATCCTTCAGCAGAGCCAGAAGCTGCTATCTTCTTCTCCAGAAAGCTCTTAAGATCTTACCATGGTTTTCACTCTTACCTCTGGTTTCCCTTCAACTGTCTTCAGTTAAAACAGGATAAACCTTCAAAGTGCTAGTTATAAATTTTGTAATCGTCACTACCTGATGTATCATGCTAGTGTGTGATTTTTAGATATTTTACTTGGATTTAATCTTTTTAAATGTTTGTATGTGTAAGTTTTAAACTATTAAGAAAAATATTTTATTGTATAATATGTTAATAAAATGTTTTTAAATACCAAGATTGATAACTTTTGCAAAGTAAGTACTTGGTAATGAGAGAGGCAAATGGTCTAAGTTGTGTTAAAACCTAAAGAAGGCTTTGAATAATGTAACACAGTTAGAAAAGACTACAGTATATTGTAACAAATAAATGTGTTACATAGTGTCAATATTGTTCAATTTCACCATTATCTTATAGTGGAGCTGGTCTTTTACATCAGGATCAGTAAGGGTGAATGAACAAATGTGTGACATACTTTGACCCTGATTGTTATCTATAGACGCTCCTGTGGGCGTTCAGTTGGCTGAGGAAGGACAGCAGACACCTCTGTGTGCTTTTGCTGCTGGTTTATCTCTGCCCTCCCTTAGTGGGAAAAGTCCCGTGCAAATTAAACACGGCCGAATTGCTTTCTGATCCAGTTCCGGATTTCTTCTCCACACCAGCCGCCAACAGCAGTCACACGGATGAGGGGAGATCTGCCAAGCATCTCCTCTGCAGTGCTCTGCCCTCCTCTGGGATTAGCTGCGCTGCATTCCCACCGTCAGCAGCACCATCATGAAACAGACACACAGCTGAGTGCAGACAAGGGCACAGTTGCCTACCCAAACAAACACACATACAGAGATGAATTAGCTTTCTTTCTCTTTGTCTTTCTGTCTCCCGTTCACTCACACTTGTCTGGTTTTACCATTTCTGTTATTTTTTCTCTTCCAATCTAAAGCACATCCCCTCTCGAGTTTAAACACTGCATTACAAATGCATTTCCTTGTAGATGCACAGATGTTTTGCAGTTTGACAACATTTTTTATGGGGTTGCTATATTTTTTGAGATAGCAGGAATAAAGATATTCTGCTTCATTTTCCACATAATTTAACCTAAACATTTGCATTAGAACTGCTTGAAAACAGAATTTCTGCAGTGGAACATTTTGTATTTCTGATAAGTGTCACTTATTTCTGTACAACGACATGTTGAGCTTTCTTTTGTTGACAATAGAAGATTCAGAGACAGTACCTTGCTAAATTACATTTTTTTTCTTTATATTTTCTAGTCATGAATCAAACTGTGCGTTGACTGCAGACAGTTCAATGATTTCTATCATATCTGACTGTAAAGTTTATTCCTCTTTTTTCTAAAGATGTAAGGTAATTCCCAAAATTAAATCCAATGAAAGCAGAGAGACAGAGCTTGAGGAATGTCAGATATAATCTGTTCTGTCCTATAATCCAGCACAGACCTGTCTGAGGAGAGCAGTAGCATTTCTTTATTCTCCAGTACAAAACACATCTCAAACCTGTGGCTCGAATTAGTCTCCAGCAGAGGGCACCAAGTGATGCTTTCTATTTATAGCAGTTGACTAAGATTTCTAAAGGGGATTAGGGGCTTCCTGAGGATGCTTTGCTCTGTTTGCAGGGAAAGAGGCCTATTTTCTCTTACTGAGTACTAAAGAGAGCCTAAACATCCTCCATTTTTAATCAAAAGCCATCTTTCAGCATTTTATCATGACACCACTTGTTTAATGATGTTGCTCTGTTGTGTACTTGTCTTACACCAGCAGCAATACATTACAGGTTTTAGATTCCATCTTTTGATTGGATTAAATCATGCTATTTTTGTTTTATCATTCTAGGTCCACATATTTTTGTGTAAATATGTGTGTTTAGCACTTTCTGCATGAACCATATGATGCTGTATAATATATAAACACACATTATCTCACATCACTCAGTAGACTTTTACCTAAACCATTTTTGGCAGCGCTAAACTTGACTCAGTTGCTATGGACACAGATGATGTTTTCCTTTTTTCTTTCTCCTCTTTTTCTGTCTGTGTCCATGACAACAAAATGGCTTTTTACAAGAAATGGTATGCATTTAAGAAGGCAGATCGAATGGGGGGTTAATGTCTTATTAGGTATTGCATTCCAGGTCAGCAGTAGTGAGGCATGTGTTGTGAAAATCAACTCCTGTTCAGGTACCCTTTAGATCTGGGATTTAATTAAAAATGCATTAAACATGTAATTGGGATTCCTACTATCAAGTTAAAAAAAAGTCTGCTTCGTAATGAAAAAACCTTTTCTGTGTCGATATGTGACAATTTTATTTATGCAGGCATCCCCAAAGTCAGTCCTCGAGGCCCACTGTCCTGCAGGTTTTAGAGGTTTCCCTGCTTTAGCACAGCTGATTATGTTGATTGAAGTTGAGCAACAACCTGTTAATCAGCTTTCAATTAAAATCAGCTGTGTTGGAGCAGGGAAACCTCTAAAACCTGCAGGACAGCGGCCCTCGAGGCCTGACTTTGGGGATGCCTGAGTGATATTTTGAGTGCAAAACCTGCCAAAGAATAAGTTGACTGAGTTTATTCTTAAAAAGAAGTGAAATACAAGTTTAGTATTTAAAAAGAACAAAATTTTGTTAAAAATGCTTTAATTTAGGAAATTAACAGTGAAATAATAGTTGAATAATAATGCAGTGTTTCGAAATTGTGTGTACTTTGTTCTTTGCAGTGGATTTCTTTTTTTTCTTTTCTGCATGGTTGCAGACGACACCCTCCATCAATAAAAAAAAAAAAAAAAATCCAGATTATATTTGTTTCTTCAACCCTTCAATCAGCTTTAAATTAAGGAAATATATCACCAAACACATAACATTTTTTAATTTAAATCAATGTTGAAAAATCCAAATCATTTTATATAATTTTAATACTTTTATTTTCACTTTATTGAAGGAAACTGTGAATAGTTTTATCAATCTAAACATTTCTGCCTGTAGCTCTCAGCTTTGGTAAGCCTGGGAAATCTGTTGCTTGTGTCCACTATATGGTCGTACATTTAGATTTGCAAACATAAACTCACCTCCAGTTGTATAGTCTCAAACTCCAGTAAATGTTACATATCTCCATGTTGTCTGGCTTAGTCATTACAGACTCTGTGGTCAGTTTATGCTGTTAATAATTAGTCAATTATAAAAAAAAAAATCACATTTTTGTCAGTTGCATAAGACACAAGTACTTTTTCAGCTTTTTATTAAGTGTTTTTAGTGTTTTGACATTGTTTTTAGAAACTCAGCTTGATGATGTTGCTCTGTGGAAGTGTAGCGTCAAGGCCAGGATTAGGCTAAAGTTTCACTTCAACATAGCCACTCAGAACATGGAGGATTTTATGCAGCTGGGGGGTTTAATAAGATTTTATGTTATGTGTCAGAGTAGGATAACTGTTTTATATAAAAAAAAAAAAAACTTATTTT
>NW_015151371.1:50337-66232 GCF_000732505.1 Cyprinodon variegatus
TTTTTTTCAAAATCTCTGCAAAGTGTTATTCTGTACTATGTTCAGTATGAGTTTGAACAGATTTCTTGTAAATAAGAACTCATGTAAAAGCGATACTGTCTGTATAAATAAAGGTTTATTGATAATGTGGTACAATCCTGCTGCAAAACCTAAAGGTCAAGTACAATTTAACATGTTTAGGTTGAAATATTTTTGAGGTATTCACAAAGTAGCTTATTTTACAGCTAAAAGCTGCATGCACAAGCCTGCTCTGAAAATATCTACTTAAAGAGTTTTAGGATTCATTAAAAAATGTAATTAGGTAAAATAAACCTGAAATATTTAGCTTGAAAATGTGGGTCTACAACTAAATGTCTGCCATGAGATAATTCCGGACGTGAAGAGCTTAACAAAGCAGCTACAGAATTAATTTTGTGATGACCCATGTTACCACTGATGTCATTATTTAGAAAAAAGAATAACGACCTGGATTAAAATTATTACCCTCTAAACTATCAGTAATGTTTTGTCAGTCAGTAGCATTTACTTTGGTGTTTTGAGGTAGCTGAATTTTGAAGACAGAGAAAGAAACCATAAACTGTCTAGCAGTATGTGAGTACTGTAGTGTGTTTGGGGCTTAAAGGCCAGAACACATCACTTGTATCTGACTCTTCTGTCACACTGGGTGTGTATAGGCTCCTACTGCACACTGCAATACATTCACGGGAGAGATTGTCCCAGGAATTTCCAGGCAGGGTATTGAACCTTAATCTGTGCTTGCCACTCTGAAAAGCTCAAAGAAGAACCCCTTTTTACTTTCTCTGTTTTCTGTAATCCGGAGCTCCCACCATGGGTAAAGTACACTTTTTTATTTACATGTTTTATTGATTGTGTATGTCAAAGGCTGCCCTGCTTCATATACTGTAGACGCACTGTGAGTTTCCAGATAATCCAATAGGGGAGAGGTATTCAACTAGATTTCAGGAGGGTCCGATTCCTCCAGTTCCTTTGTGGGGACTAGAAACAGTGTTGCACAAAACTATGGATAATTGGAAAATAATAATAGCTTGCATGGCATAATCAAAACTTTTTAAGGTTTTTGGTGTCTTTCTTAGTAACGTTATGTTTAAAGAATGTGTTATATGTCAGGATTAGGTTGTGGTTAGAGGACCCAAATGCAGAGGCAGGGAGGCAGAGGTGAGTTTCTTGTGGATTTAATGAAGTGTTAAACAACTGAGGCAGGTATCCAAAAACCAAACATGAAAAAAGTCAAACAAACCAGAAATCAAGGAGACTTCAGGGGGAAACAATCACGACGAGGTAGACACAGTGAGACGGAGTGGGAGAAGGTTTGACGAGGAACCAGCCCTGAGGAACTGCACAAGAAGTGTATTTATGGTAGACTGAACAAAGAGAGGACTAACGAGCAGATTGGGAGCAGGTGTGAAAATAGCAGACTGGAAAGCAGCTAGGGAAAAAGGACAACACTAGAGAGCAACAGAGGGCAACAAATAAAAACCTGAAAACCTAAAATATTACCAGAAAACACAACAAAATAAGAATTAAACCAATAAAACTAGAAAACATGGAACAAAGTAAAACTGAATACTCAAAAGAAAACATAACAGAAGCAAGACTGTGACATTAAATATATCTTAAAAACAGACCTTATCGCAATCGGTCAAGAACAATGTTCTTATATATTGAATATTCTGAGAAAAGATTTTATCTTTTGTAAACTTTTGTAAACATTAAAAACAATGAATTAATGAAAGTCCATTTTAAAAATAACTTGCTTCTGTGGATTATTTTAAGCTTTTTTAAGCTGTATCCAGCTGAAGCATAAAGTAGTAGAACAAAGTTTACAAGTTTAGGGCTCAGATAGTTCAGAAGTCTGTATTAGTGTATTTTTGTGGTTCTTACCTCAAATCTTTGTGGGTACATTTCCCAAACATTTTTAGAATCATAGTGGTGTTAAACATTGCCACTTTTTACAATCATCACAGACTCACAGCAGATAAAACAGATAGATCATGTAGCTTGTCCTGGGAGAACTTACACTGCCCACTCTTCTTTGAATGCCCTGTTTTCATATATATATCACACTATTATTTCAAAAGAATTTCAAATGCAGTAGAATTAATTTTAATTAATATTTAAATATGTTGACATTGTCAGCTGTTCATATATGAAAAGGTAAACTAGTCCAAAGTTTAGAGGCATACATTTCAAAGGCCCACTCACCTTTAAATTTGAATTTTAATATACCGGTAATCAGGAAGAATGTGGAGAACAGCGAAAAATATATATTTATGTTTTTTTTTGTTTAATAAAAGATGGCCTGCTGTATTTTGGGTGGCCAGCAAAAATAAATTGTTCAAGATCTTTAGTTAGTAGATATGATTTTGTTTGTTGGAGAGGATCATCGGGGCTCCTCTTCCCTCCATAAAAGACATTTCATCCCAGTGCTGCTTGTCCAGAGCCCGTATCATTATAAATGACCCCTGACACCCCCAACATGGACTGTTCCCACTGCTGTCCTCTGGGAGGAAGCTGCAGGGGCAGCAGATTCTGCTACAGCTCCTTCCCCACTGCCATCAGACAGCTGAACTGTTGAAAAACTCTAAATCATGTCAAAAACTCTGCTTCAAAACGATAACACCTAAACACTGCATATTTGCACCATATATATATATTAATGCTCGCTGCTCAGTGGCGCAGTGGGTAGCACTGCTGCCTTGCAGCAAGAAGGTTGCAGGTATGATTCCTGACCCAGGGTCTTTCTGCATGGAGTTTGCATGTTCTCCCTGAGCATGTGTGGGTTCTCTCTGGGTACTCTGGCTTCCTCCCACAGTTCAAAAACATGACTGTTAAGCTAATTGGCTTCTCTAAATTCTCCTTGTGTGCATAAATGGTTGTTTGTCTCTGTGTTGCCCTGCGATGTACTGGTGACCTGTCCAGGGTGTACCCTGGCTCTTGCCCGTAGACACCAGCACCCCTTGTGACCCAAATTGGGATTAAGAGTGCTAGAAAATGGATGGATATTTATCCTCTGAAATTCCATATCAATTAAATTTTTTAAACATGTTTCTTTTCCTCCCACACTGTTTGCTACTGCACTGTAAGGAATTTAAATGTTATGAAAGCTGTACAGTTGTACAAAACGAAATTTCGTTTTGTACACTATGTGTATACAAAACCAAATATAAAAGTCAAAAGTTAAAGTTAAAACTAACATTCATATATTCCTGACAACACCCATCAAGGGTTATAGATTCTGAGTGTATTTTCTGATTTGCATGTAGATGTAGGAAATTTAGAAATAATGAGTGAATTGAAATAACTTTTTAAATTGAGGACAGTTGAAATATTTGACTGTAGTACGAAAAACATTTAAGGCTAGAAAACTGAAATATGTCAAAAAAAAATTCTCCTATGTATACAATATAGAGAATATGTTTCTGTTTATGTGTGTGCCAGTATGTATACTTTGTTGCCACTGTTTAAATAATATAGTTGTTTCTAAAATTAAAATCTTTGCGCAGAATTTACTTTTTGTAATACCATCTGTGACCACTAGATGACAGTATCAAGTCAAACATTACCAGATAGGACCAGTCTGCCCGCGAGGCTCATTATTTGAAAAAGATGAGGATGCTATTCATGGGGGAAACAAATTCAGGGTCCAGTATGAATATTTATGAAAAGTAAAGAAGAGAAACTGACAGGTAACAAAAATTCAACTCAGGCGAACATGCAAGGTCATTTTCAAATGAGACAACCACCTCTTGGATCAGCAAAAACTGCAGCTTTTTATTCTCAGTTGATAAATCATAGATGCTTTAAAATGGTTATATGTTATGTGGCATAAAATATGTTTTTTTCCTTTGTTTTATTTTTAATAAAACTATAAGTTATCATTTTAATTTAAGGCTACCTCTATTTTGAATGAATATCAAAGTGGTTATAAATACATGAAGTGGATCTGAAAAATTTCTAAATGCATCAGGAGCCACTTATTGTATTTCAGTGCTTCTGTGTGCTTGCTAATTTTTCTGACAGTTAAGATTAGTGTTATATTCAGCCATTGCGAACTACTACATATTTTACAAGCAGATGATGTCCTATTGCTGGATTAGCTTTTACCCTGCTGACCATTAAATCATAGGTTCTGATTAATGAAACTGATATTTTTCCAACACCCTATAACAGCAAACTGCACTGCACAGATAAGGCTACTGTCTGCATGAACAAGAACATCAAGGCGAGTTACAGGAACGGCCATATGAGTTTTACTTTTTCTTTCCTGTACCAGTAGCATAAGACTCATCCAATCAAATGCAAAAACTCCCTATGTGTAGACATTTGTCAAGATGAATTAAAGATGACTTGAAGTTTAAATTAAGGATCAGAATAGAGAAAAAAGGGATTTAGTTGACTTTGAATGTGACAGTGCCGTTTCTGCCAGACTGGCTAGTAGGAATACTACACAAAAACTGGTGATTTTAATTACAGCAAATGGCACAAAAAAAAGAATATTCGCTTTATGCGCTACTTGCAGACAGTTTATAGAAAAGGGGATAGTTGCTGAAGTATAGAAATGTTACAACTAAGGTATGCGTACTAGCCTACCATCTCTTAGAGAGCAATACGTCAAGACTTTTGGTATATTAGCTTTAACAACAGAATTTCACACTTCAGGCCATTTAGCACAGCCTCACCATAACTGGACACAAAGGTAATCAAAAACATTCACCTGACAAAGTTTAGTTGCAAAAGTTTAATGTTAGGTGTTATGTATTTGGGTCAATTTTGCACACACACAGTTCAAGGTTGTTTAATCTGCCAGTTGTGCTATACAAGGATGATGATGCCACAAAACTCGAATAAGTGAAACCAGTTTATTGAACATGACAATAAATGAAATGGCCTGTCCATCTGTTCTCAATCCACTAAAGCATCTCAGAGATGTGGTGGAAAGGAAAATCCACATCATAGAGCTGCTCCTAACAAATCCACAGCATGTACAGTACATGATATCTGTTAATAAGCCAAAATCTCTGAGTAATATTCCTGATACCTTGTTGAAGCATCACCACAAAAAAATGTAAGCAGTTCTGAGAGCAAAAGCATGGTGTAGCTGTTAAAGTGGCCAGTATGTGTAGTTTTGCACAAGATTTTATAAGAGAAAGACTACGACAGCATATTTATAATTACCACAAAACAAAAAGATTGCCACATCTTTAAATTCCTATTAAAAATCTTTAAAAAAATTTTACTAGGTAATTGGGTAATTATTTCACTTTCCTGCACCTTGCACAAAACATAGATGGGAAACTATTTAGAAAACGACTAATTTCCTTTCAGATGTGACACTTTTCAAGGTAATGGCAATGGAGGGAAAAAGCACAGAGAAATATATTTCCACATAGTACCGCAGTAAAAAAAGGAGGGGGGTATTAAAGATCACAACCTCAAATATCAACTCTGCACACTGTTGCCAAGTCTTGTTGCTATGGAGATTGCATCCTACTGCAGGTGTGAGTACCAACAGAGGAAGTCAACTGTGCTTCCCTTTCTGTGTGTCTTTCTGCTCTTCTATGCCTCAGTGTGCAGTTTTTTTCACTGCAGACATGCAAATGTAATTAGCCTTTGGCTACATGTAAGTATGCTCACACTCTGATCACTATATACATTTCCCATGATCCATTTGTTTTCTTTTTAGATTCCAGCAGATCACAGTTAATTATCTAATTGAAACAAAAATCTCAACTCTTTTTCCAGAATGCCTGAGAGGTCTTTGACAAGGCAACAGAGGGCTTCTTGAGTGTACGAATGTAATTAGCCCTCGGGCTCAGGGTGCAAATAAATAGACTCATGGAATTATTCTCTGCCAAAGATCTGCAGTGAAGCAACAGGGCACTGTTTTTGGGTATTCAAGAAATTGGACATGACAGGTGAGATGACAGATTTATATAGAACACAATGAAATAAGAATTTACTTTTTTGGTCATTCATGCACACAGATTCACATTTCTCTGCTTTGCTTTCAGTTAAGACATTTTAAATCAAATATTAAGAAGGATTAGTAACGTAAATCTGTATCTTTTTTGTTTTTTGCTAAAGATGAAGAGTTGGTTTAATTGGTGCAAATATGTGTTGTATTGTTCTGAAAACTGTCTGTCAAGTTATGATTAGAGAGACACCCTGGGTAAAGAAACTGACCCTATATCACAACAGTTTTTTTTTTTGCAAAAGCACTGACAATTTAAAGTGAAAGTCTAAACAGTTTATATCCAGGGTGTGTTGGGTGTGCAGAGAAGCAGAGATTTTTTTTCCCTGACCCAAGAATGATAAAGAGGAGGTGTACCCTGATGATCATCTCTGCAGACCAGACAACCTGTTGAAATATGGATGTGATCTGTTTTGTTGGATAAGCTAGAGCACACAGGACAAACAAACCCTAAATGATGATGTGTAGAAGATAACAAGTCGCTCCTGTTGCTTTATATATAATTTTTTTGTTGTTGTTGTTGCTTGATAAACAGGAATCTAAACATCAATACATCTTTCTTCGAAAAAGCATTTCAAGTTCACAATTTGTACAGATGTTAAATGTAACCTGTCCATGAAATGCTATTGGATTTTGTTCTATCTTTGAAAGCCATGTTGCAAACATGGCTAAACATACATGTACAAAAAAAATTACCACTGGTCTCACACACGCACACACACACCCGCACCCCCCCACACACGCATACTAACATTGACTTGTCCATTGCCATCAGATTTGAAGCTGTTGTTATGCTCTGCAGGCAGCAACTGCTCAGCTTCCTTGTGGTTTTGAGTCTAACCGAGGCAGACTGCGAGAGGCTTATTAATCCCGGCGCTGCAGTTTCACTCTCATAGGCCACAATCAAAGGGGAAACATGCACTGGCTATACATCATAAATAGACTTATAAAGCTGACCGTCGGCTGACACAGCATGTATGCAGAGTGAAGTTCAGATTCAGCCTGCTCGATCCAATGCATTGTTATTAAAAGGAGCTGACATTTTCATGGTCCATGGCTCAATCACTGTGCTCAAGCCTGTATGAGCCTGCACATTTGCACGAGGACAGATAAAAGCTCCCCCAAGTGTCCAAATTTGTTCACAACTGCATTTTGTGGGTAAGATAACAGCTAAAGATAGCTCCCAACTGCAGTGAGAGCACACAAGCAGCTTTTCTCTGCCACTGTTAAAGCATCTTAAAAAAGGCAATATTCCCTGTTCATTTAGAATCGGCATCGGTTTTGTTAAATCAAAATGTTTTTGATGAAAAGAAGCATAGATATGATTCAAGAAACTAAATAATTGTATTTCTCATTTTGACCTGTTTGTATTGCTCAGACAAGAACTGATCGAGTGAAAGGGCTTAAGAACGGGTTTGTGCGTTGTGGATCAATTGTGTTCAAAAGCCTGTTGATGCTCTGCAACAGCTGAGATAATAGTGTTTCCATTGAGAGCCCTTGTCAACAGTTGTGTAACCTTTCCTGGGCTCTGGTGAGCATGATGCTGCAGTGTAAGTGATGGCGCTGTGCCAGGAGCACACCATTAAGACTCATTAGTTCCCTATTGATAGCCCTGATGATAGGCTCTCTGAAAGGGGGCAGTAAAGGAAAAGGTCAGCTTATGGATCTTAATTTGACCTCACTAACCCATCACATATTAGTGGAATCTGTCATCCACAGATTTAATTTAGCTGTGATTGAGCACTGAGGGGATTATATTGACAAAGACTACATGTACAGAATGTGTTGCTTCTCTAAAATAGTATTTACCTGCTGCACTTATGAACCAAACTGTGTCCTTTATCTCAGTACATATACAGCATCTTGCTTGGTTGTTTTTCAATCATATTATCAGGAAATTTGGAATTGCTACACTGCTTACTGTAAAAAGGTATGATATATTTTGTCATTTCATCTTATTATGAAACCGTTTCCAGATTTTCTTTGGTAAAATGCTCTTAAAAGGATATACAGGCAAAATAAAAAACATAAAATATTTAAATTTTTATGTGATATCAATTTTAAAAAGCATTTCACGGATATGAGTACTTTTGTAAAACATTGCATGTCATTGTAATCGCAAAGATATATCTATATGGTATAATAATTATTAAAAACATGAGAAATGCATGCCAAGGGAGAGAATATAAGATATGTTCCCTTTGCTTAAGAAATGCTGGCAAAATGAAGAGCTGTGAATTTCAGGGAAAATTCTAATGTAAACATTAACATTCTTTATTGTCTTTTTTTGTAGTTAGAACCAAGAGAAATGGGTAGGAAGGGTGCTTCTCAGAGGAAGCAAATGATTATGTAATGGAAAGACTTGTTTACATGTCCCCCCAGAGTTCATATTAGCTGAAGGAAGACACCCTGCCTTCGCTTCTTGGGATCTGCCACATTGCATTAATGTCTTTCTTCATAGAGACTGGTAATTGGCCTACTTTTAGAGGAATGTTTGTCGCCTGTTTGGAACTGTACACCACTGAACACCGCTGCCCTAACACTTCATGTGAAAACACAACATTTGGATTGAAATAGCTTAAATAATAACTAGATGTGTATAACAGCTAATGTAGCATTTATTTGCTTTAGAATGTGCTTTCTATTTCATTACCACTGATAACCATCAGTTAAGGCTGATTTGAAGTCATATATGTTGGTCTCCATAGTATGTTTTATAATTTACATTTTTTTCTAGTCTCACTTAAAATATGATCAACTGCATTAGCTTTGTTGTCTCGATTACATCTAAATGTAGAATATAGGCGTTCATCATACAAAGTTTATGTATGTGTTTATGTATTTAACCTATTGCTTTGATTAAAGTCGTAGGGAAGTCATTTAAATTTCAAATCTTTCTGGCTTAAACATGTATATAAATGTACTCTTTATCAGACCATATTGTCCCAAAAGTTGGAAAATTTCTATTTAAAAAAAATCCTGTCTTATAATCTGTGTTTTTTTTTTTTTTTCTTGTTATTTTATGGAGGCCAGTTAGTTATACAGTACAACAGTTTGTACACCTAAATTCGGCCAATCTTATATATCAACGGTCATCTGTCAATCATTTTTTTCAGTCATAGCATCTTGATTCTTATGTCGCAGCTAATATACGCAATGGCTGAAATAAAAAATAAGAATTAATTTGCTTGACCATTAAGTCCATCCCAGTGTTCACAGGGATGGATGTCTATGTCTTCAGCAGGCGTAGAGCTAACAGAACTGGCAGTGCTGCGAGGCAAGGGCTCAAACATGTACGGCTGTAAGCCTTCTACACCAAACCAAGCTTCTGCTGCCCTGGCGTCCTCTTCCACAACAACTTTGTCCCCCGCTTTCCTCCTCTAAATAAAAAAATGTATGACGAAGGAGACTCCACAACCTCCGACACAAAACTCTCCTACTGTTGCATGTTTCCACTGTCAATAGCGTTCCTTGACAGTGTCGTTGCTAAGTGCTACTTGGTCCCAATGGAATTTCCCATTGGGACCAAGTTGCTAACTGGTTAGCAAGATGCTTTCCAGACACTGGCCACAACCAAATTTGCTTGTGAACCTTCTGCCACAACAATCCCGCCCCTTGATAAATGACCAATCACATTCACTTTATTCAATCGGGCACCACTCGGGAGAATTCGGAACTGCCACTGTTGGAACAGCCACTTCCCTATGACTTTAAGCACAATTTGTCATTGTTCATCATCAACAATGAAGTGTCTTCAATCAGGTTTCTCTGGACCTGCTGTAAGACAGACTGCTACAGAAGATCCTTGCTTGCAGCTACACCCAAGCACATTGATTAAACTCCTATAGTATGAGTTACAACATTCAACAGCTCTTTTGATCTTATAAGGTATTTTAATTAATTAAATTTCTGGTGTGGGTTCATATGATTAAACATAATTAATAAGTATATTTGATTTTCTTGGACGTTAATCCTATGTTTAAAAGAAGAAAATCTACATGGGCCAAATCTGGATTATAACATATATTTTACTAGATTGATGGATGGACGGACAGACGGATGGATGGATGGACGGGCTGATGTATCTAGACAATTGTGCTTACTGAAAGGAAAGACTACCAAGGCTAGTCCCCGTCAGTATTATGCATGATTTCATTTCTCTGTATTACACTACCAAGGTGTCATCACAGCTTTTCAGAGCATTTAGAATAAACAAAGTGGGAAAATAGCTTCACTAAGGGTGGTCTTGTAGAGAAGCATGTGGTCTACACCTTATTTAGCTGTACACCATCTGTTCCCTCACCCTGTCATATCTATCGATAGCTTTTTTTAAGTTACTCATCTCTAATCTTGTTTATTTGTTCCTCTAGGCTCATATCCTTGTTGCCAGATTCTCTCAGTGCTTGTCATGTTCAGGTCTTTTAGCTGCCCCTTTTCTCATTCCTGTCTTCCTTATTTCTTTCCTTTAACTGATATCTGTTATCTGTTTATATTTTGCTGTGAGGCAATGTGTAGCACTGTTACCTTGGGGCAAGAAGGTTTTGGGTTCAATGCCCTGGTTCAGGGTCTTTCTGAGTTTGCATGTTCTCCCCTTGCATGTGTGGGCTCTCTCCAGGTACACCGACTTCCTCCCACAATCCATGTTTGGTTGCCCCCATTTACTTGACCCTCCAGGGCCCTCTCCTCCTTATGCTCCCTACGAGTGACTGGGACCTTTCTCCACTGGTGCGTGGCTGGATCTCTCTCTGCGGGATGAAGTGCTTCATTGGATGGTCACTCAGTTCAGGCTGGCCCTTTGGGGTCTCTGGGCCTCAGGTTTCTTTGGCCACAACTGGGTCTGCTTTAGGTAGGATAGGGGGTGTTGGCAGAGGCCGTAGGCTTGTCCCTGCAGCTCCTTTGAGCCTCAGCATGATAGGCTCTGGGGTCTGGCCACAGGGCTCTCATCTGCCCATCTTGGCTGGGTGTTGCTGTCACAGAGTATATCCTCTATATGTCCCTTTACTCTGGGGTTCCTTTGAGTATCTAAGAATCAGTCTTCTCTTTTTTTTGTTTTTCCTCCTACCTTGGTGGGGGGTCAGATTTCCTGGGTTGGCCCCTCCAGGGTGCCTTTGCTCTTGGGGTCCCTTTGGGCTTCTTGGGCTTTGGGTACCCCGGCGCTTGCCTCGCTGCTCTGGGGGGCGCCTCTTCTGCTCTTTTCCTTTGGATAAACTTTACATTGACTCTCACAAACAACTATGGGTGCTTGGCTCCAGGTACTCAGAGATTAACTTCCATACACCCCATATTCTTATCTTCAGCTACCACAGTATACATGTCAGATTAAATAATACTGCTTATACTTCAGCGATAGTATCAAGGTATTACTTTATTGTATATCTTGTACCATGTCCGTTGGTTGTGCTGTTCATTTTACATCTCTTTGCAGGTGATGAAGCAGGCTGAAGTTTTTTTTTTCTTATCGTTATCTCCCTTTTATCTCCTCTTTCTTTAATCCTTTCTCCTTTTATCTGTTTTTCCTTTCCTGTTCTATTTAAATTGCAGTGTCCATATAATCTGTAATACTCCCTGCATGAATTATAATGAAGCTATTTATATGCATACATCAAGCTAAACACTATAGCGATAGCCATAGTGCTCTACTTGTGAAAATAAAATCTGTTGGGCTATTTTTTGGCATCAATACAATTATTCTTATTGCCACAATGCCAGACAGGACACTGTTAAAAAAGAAAAAAAAAAGAATCAGTTTTCTCTGTGTCAGCCCTGGGCTCTTTGGGGTGGGTCTGGGGACCCTCACACCTGCTATTGATCATATCTTCCTAATTAAGGAATTAGACCTTATATACACCAACACACTCGTGCGTATACACCACAGGACTTTGGACCTTTGTTTTTTTATGGATACACAGTTATGTTTATAATAACAAACAGCTTAAACTTTTGGGAGATTTTCTGTTTTGTGTTTCTATAATTTTATTATCTCTCTCTTTCCCACTCACTCTTGCCCTTCATTTTTACCACTTTCATTTTAACACCTTCTCTTTCATCTCCTTGTCTATTTTACATGTTTCTTTCATACACAATCATCAAGTGGAACCTTAAGGCAAAAGCCACGATGGTCCACTTGTGAAAGAAAATCTGTTAGGGCTGTTATCCAGCACCACAACCTAAATTCTCAGTGCTCTTTTGGCAAACAGGACACTTTTTTTTTTTAAAGGAAACCATGTCTTTCTATCCCTTTACTGCAAACTCATATAAATCTGTACATTGCATCAGTAAGTGACAGACAATGTCAAATTCAAGTGTTAGGAAGACATAGAAAAGAAAAGCACTGTATTTTGCAAATCTGTTAATATGAATAACTTATTAATACAAGTAATGAATGGATACACATTCTTAATGTATCAGCCAGATGCCATGTTGGTTTGTAGTTTCTTGACCCAGATGCACACAGAGAACCAGTGAAGTTTAACATGTTATTTACGGAAGCAACAAGAATCTGGATGTGGTGAACTGCAGAAAGTAAATTTAACTTCCTGGATGTTCTGAAGAGAGAAAGAAAACTGATCAGGAAGGATTTGGTTGATAAGAACTGATGAACAATTTATTTGCTTACTTGAGAGATGAAGCAGAGGTAGCATGGATCTGTAGGGGTTGGATTCAGCTTGCATTGCAGACTGTACCCCAGAGGTCTTGTAGAATGTGAGTGGGATGCAAGAGCTTTGGTACTTGCAAGACATGTTGTGCTAGAGAGCGGACAGGCAGGTGATGAAGACTGAGAACTGCTGCAAAGGTGAGACCTTTTCCACAAGGACCGGAGACAAACTAAGGCTCACTGGTTTTCTGGAACAATAACAGAGTCCACTTTAAAAGACATTTACAGGAAGACAAATTTCAACAAGAAAGATATTCGTAGTTTAGGTCTTTGGCTGGAATACTACCAGGGGTAATTATCCCGTGAAGAGAGATGATCATTTGTCTCCTTATACACACACTAGGCATCTTGGTTGACAAATGTTCTCAGATGCGCAGCAACACAGGTCAGCCAAGCCACCAGAAAACATCCTCTCTGTTACAAGAAGCTCACTCATACCAGAAAAACAGCAAATCCCCAGAGACTCTAACACCAGGTAGTGACACTGTGGGCAGTAGCCTCGACAAACCACAACAGCCATGGTGGCTGCCAGGAGCTAAGATCATCAACAGCCCACAAAAGCCCCAAGAGCGGCTCACAGTCATTCCAGATCCTCTCCCTGTTGTCCTCCTCTCTATCTCTGACTTAGGCACTTAGGTCAACAGAAAGCAATAGCCATACACGTTGTTTGCCACCACCTCTATAATTCATATCCTGTTCTAAAAATGGAGTTCTTGAATAGGACACAGTGGTTCATTGGTGTCAGTAGAAAATAGAAACGTGTGTTTTGGATAAAAGGGGGAATAGTCTCAGATATGACAGGTTGAGGCTGAAATAAATGATGTACATACTTAAATGAGTTCACAAGTGTAGTTGGCAAATCAAATAAATGGAATCAGATTTTAATGTGTGTATTTGTTTGAGCTATAAATATAGGAACCATATCTTTCTAAAGAGTTTAAAAGCACTCTTTGGCTCACATAGGCAGAAGCCCAGACATCTTCCTTATTACCAAGACCCAGTCACCTGAATAATTAAAAAAGCTAAGGTTTTAGGCCTGGAAATGTAACAAATTTCATTAGATATATCCTTACGTTGTGTGTTGCAGCCACCTACTGTCTTATGAATACAGTATCTCCCTTTCCCCCACCAATAAGCTGTGAGTGGCATTCAGGCTAACCAGATTTGACACAGGAGAGTCAGTCAGCAATGAGAGGGAGCAGCAATGGGAGCAAAGCCTTTGTGCCATATTGGAGAAAGTCAGTGAGACATAACGGCCTCCAATGTGATCCCAGGCAAAAAACAGGCCTGGCTTTTCCCAGCTGGTTAGTGGAGCATAGAAGACAATGGACAGGAAAAACATGGTATCCTCAATTTGTTTTGTTAACAAAACTACAAATTAAACATACAGGGTGTGTACAATTTCGTCTTCCTGTAATCAGTATCCTGTCCTCATTGTTCATTTTGGAACGTAAGAACTCAAATGGTACAGAAGTAAGCTTAGATGAACACAAGTGCCACTTTTATGCACCTAAGGGTATACAATAACTCTCACTTCATAACAATTTCAATTAGATGGGCCTATGGGGATTTCATTTATTAGAAGGCTTTATTAAAAATTCTTGTCAGATAATCAACATTTCATTTTCTTTTTTTTTTTCAATGTTAATTTTGCTTCAAGCTTGACACACAAATAATTATTCATTTGGACTCTGGGGTTGATGGGATACTTGAACTTTCAAAGATCTGAAGAAATGCCCTATGGTTTCCCTAGTATCCAAAACAGCTTATTTCACCCTCTCTGCAGTGTGAAAATGTGTTTTAATGTATAATCTGTTTGTACATTAACTTTTATTTTACTGCTTTGAAGTATTCACATTTCCATTACTGTAAAAATGTCCACAGCTGTATATTGATTATATATTCCCCAGATGCACAGTATTTATATTGTAAAAACATTGTACAGTACAGTATTTTATTAGTTTATTTTCTTAACTCTGTCAGTTATTCTGTTATGTTTATACACCTTTTTTAAGGTCCACATTTGTGTGACCACTTTTGCTATTTTTTTATTTTTATTTTTTTTGTTTGTTTCTGTAACACCACAGTTTCCCCGTTGTGGGTTAATAAAGGGATTTTCTATTCTACTATATTTGATAGGCTGGCAGTACAGTGAGAATAAAAGACAAAGATGGCATCCACTAATAAATAGTCTATATACCAAACTCCACTACTTCCTTAACTTGAGTCAACTCCTTTATTTCCTGTGTTACATTATTGGATAAATTGATGAATCCAGGTGTGTCTGGCCACTGTCGTCAGGGTTACTGAGGTTACACACACCTGGATTAATCAGTTTTTCCTGTAATAAATGAGAGAAAACAGAGGAGCTGGCTAAAGTTTGGGAAGTAGTGGAGTTGTGCCTATAGCCTTTTGTGTTTGTTTACTAAACATAACTTCTTTAAAATCGTGTCTGATCCACTCAGAGCTGTTATTGCATCTTTTATCTCAGCTATAACATAATATTTGTTTTTTTCGTAAATCTTTACCTTGACCAAGTAGGGAGCAAAAATATTAACTTTAGAACAAGCATTTATTCTGCTTGCTTCCATTAATAAAAGCTGTGAAATGAACTGAATGCAGTAACAACGCTGCCTATTTTCAGTGGCTGTTACAATCAGATGTTAAGGTCAAATGTTTTGTCTGCTTACTTCTGCTGATAAACTATGAGCTATTTTACAACTATTATTTTCTGTTTGGACATAGAGTTTTCCAATGAAATGCTGCTTGTAGGTGTGATTATGAAGAATAGATATGAATAAATAACCAATTACCCCAAACCAATTACTTCAAAAACAACTCTCCATATGTTATTAGCTTGTTAATAATCATTGTTATAAAAGATGTTTCAGACACAGTACGTTATATAGCAATACAGGCAAAAATAAGATAAACATAAAAAACAATATTTGATTAATTGGATTTTCAGAAATTCTTTGAAATAGTATCAGTATCGCACTGTGTCCAAACCTGAATTTAGATATTCTTTTATTCCACAGAATCATTACATACTTGAATTTTTTTTTTATTTGAATTTTGTTATATATTATTTTAAAAAAAAACTGATCCAAAGCTGAACCCCTGAGTTTTTAATGCAGTTGAGGTCAAGAAGAGTGATAGGTTATTATTCCCTCTTTCCTCACAAATTGTCTAGGTGTAGCTCTCCTTTGGGGTGAAGCAAGGAGATTTCACAGAAATGTATGTTAATA
>NW_015151371.1:66777-68288 GCF_000732505.1 Cyprinodon variegatus
TGTCGATGCATCGGATCGTCGGCTTTTGGATCGATGCATCGATACAAAACGATTATTATTTACACCCCTAATGGAGACACTGGCTCACACCATCACACTCCTCCACCAGAAGATTTTTAAATTTCAGAAATCATTTTTCTTGCAATTTTGGGACAAAATCTGATTTTCTATTTACAAAAGGCATGTTGTAGTACTTTTTTTTTTTTTACCATTTGCATGGAATATGAGCAAAAACATTTGTTTGACTACCTAATAACTATTTCCTGATGTTAGAGGAAGAACAAATCCAGACTGTTAACACAACATTGTGCTTCAAAAGTATTGAGGCTGTTTCCGTGATGTCTAGCTTTCAATCAAATTGGATGTGACTGCCAAAACAGATAACAGCCAACAGCTGACTTGCTTGTCCCTACATGACAATGAACATGACAGCATTGGGGGGAGGAAGGGGTTTGGAGGGAATCCAAAAAAAAAAAAAAAAAAATGGGAAGAAGTAATTAGTAAATGTTATTTGAGGGGAGTATGGCGAATTAGAAGCCCAGTGGATCATGTAATTAGGACTGGAGCCTTTTTCCTTGGCGGCTCAGGGAAGGAAGCAGAAACAACAGGACTTCAAACCTAATGCCATGTGAGCTGTGACATTAAAAAAACATAACTTTGTCCTTCCAAACACACACCAGCACTCATACTAACCTTATAACCATACAAGTCTAATATATGTCTATTTTTTAAGTTGTTTCTGAAGACCTTGGATTTGCTGCATTCCTTTTCAGCCCTTCCTGTGGCCTAAGTCTAACCCTAAATCTTACCTAAACTTAATTCAAAATAAAAACCTGGTCCATAAAAAATTCGGACAAGAAAAGGGTCCTCATCTTACATCCCTGTGCTCACTTTAATGGTAATATTTTTAAAAATATGCTCTCCTTCTTCGGCAAGTACACAAACATATGAAGCTTAAGTGTAAATTCAATCTGGAAGACTCTTGTAGGCTTCATATGAACCACCTGCGATGTCCCTCGTTCAGCTCCAGTCAATCAACTTGGGGATCACACATTCCCTGAAGCCAATCATCTTGCAAAATCCCCTTCATTTAGCTGTTGGCGCAGCTTCTGTCTCTCACACGCAAGCAACTTTCACCCTCCTCTACCCCATCTCCTCCCTCATTCTCAGTCCCACTCATCCTCTGGCTTATTCCACCACCAGTGTCCGGGTCCCAACGGAAGACTACTCTAATCTTTTTCTAGGTTACACATCCAAGCGTATGTAGATTCACAGCATCGACGACTTCTGCCGGGGGCCCGCGCACCAAAGAACTTATTTTCGTTTATGTCTTTATCTTATTCTGTCTAAAATTGATTGACTTTGGACTCCTGCAGGCCAGGAGATTAATATCTCTATACTGGAAAAAAATGGGAAAAAATGGATATACCATCAAATCACATGTGGGTGAAGGAGATGACATCGTGTATGGCTCTGGAGCGACTCACTTATATTGTCAGAGGAAAAGGAGC
>NW_015151371.1:68578-91303 GCF_000732505.1 Cyprinodon variegatus
AGAAGCTGACTGCAATTCTTTACCTATAGTTATTGATGACAGAACAAGCAGTTCCTCTGCCTTTAGTCAGTTAAATTAGCCACTGGTGGAAATAATATATATATATATTTATCTATCTATATATATATATATATATATATATATATACATATATATATATATATATATATAAGCTTGACTTATACATATATATAGTATTAAAAACCATAAAACCTTTTATAGAAAATATATTTCATCATCTAATCAAAAGAGTACTGTATGAGTGTGATCGTTTTGCTCACAATCCAAAGCAGAGTCTATTAAATTGCACACCATTAAAACATAAAGTATTCTAATGCTGTTTTTCCTGCTCTTCCTAAAATAGATGTAACTTTATTACATCTACATCAGAATAGAGCCACTAGAATGTTGATGAGGACCATAAAGTAATCAGTGGTTGCACTGGCTTAAAGTCTACTGATGATAATGTGCTATTAGTTTATGCTCTTAGTCCACTTCTCTATCATATTTTTTGTTGTTGTCATACAATTTCACAAGAAAAGGACTGATGAAGGTTTGGAAATTCCAAATTCCAAACTAAAGTAATTTTTTATTCAATCTCTCATTTATTTGCAGTTTATAGCTTTTCAATGTCTCATGGTTATCACTTTTATACAGTTAAGGCAATCAGCAACTAAGTACTGTTTTACATTTCAATCATTTAATGCAGTTTGAGTTATCAGTAGTCATAGTAAGTAGTCGCATTTGTGTTTCTTTGCTAATTTATATGGCTGCATTTTGTGTAGCTTCAAACGTTCATAATGTAAAATGTAATAATTGTAAAATTATTTATTATTCCCTTTTAATTAATTCCCATTTTTTATTATCAAGGTTTTCGATTATTTTTGGTCTTTTATCTCTTACAAGTTGTTGTTGTTTTACAAGTGTTGCAGCCTGTTTGAAGCAGCACTTGAAAAATGATAGGATGGATTAGATCAAAGCTTATTATGACATTGGAGTTTATGGCTGTAATATATAAAGCTTTAAAAGATGTAAATACTTTTGTAAGACCCGTGTCTCATTGGATGTTTAGATAGAATATTCTGCTAACAGGAGATGCAGAATTGAATCCAGTGTTTTGTAGAGTAAAAATGCTTTGCTTGCAGTCAAACTACCTCTCATAAACTTAATTTTATTTATGTTTTTGAGCCTTTTCAACTCATGCATGTTGTAGCCTTACTGGTATCAATCAAAATATTGGATGAAGGAATTTAGTGACACATTTTTTGCACTGTTGAATCAAAGCAAAAGGGTCCAAGGTTCAAATTTTTACCGTACGCCTTCTGTGTAGAATTTGCATGTTTTCCTTGCATCTGCATGGGGTTTTCCAAGTCCTCCTGCTTCCTCCCACTGGCATAAAATATAAATTTTTAATAAATCTATATGTTAACTTTTTAATCTGTCTTTTCTTTAGGAAATGTTGTCATTTATTTCTTTAGGTTTAATCCAGGCACTTCAGATGAGGTCATTTCACTGAATGCATGGCCTTAATTACCTAATTTAACAAAAACAGAACAGCATACAACTTTTTCCAAGTGCTTTTTGTAACAAGTTTCATTTTCAGGAAATATTATTTCTCGAAAGAGAGTTGCCTTATCTAAATTATCACATAGTAGAGTTGACAGGTTCAACTCCTACTGGAATCAAAAACAGTACTTTTAGTGTCATGCTCTGACATCTATGCAAATTTTATTCAAAATGGATTATTTGTTTTAAACAAGGAACCAGTTTGTGAACAAACTGTCATATCCCCATCACGTCAGGCAACATTGCACTTCTCTTTTTACTTTTTAAATCATTAACTGAGAAACACAAGGAGATACTGGAAAAAATGTCATATGATATAACATATAAATCACATAAAACTTACACTTCTACAATATTTCCATGTTTCAAAACTCTGTTAAATTGCAAATTTTACCTTTAAAAAAAGGTTCACTAGGTACGAGTTTTATACTATAGCTCATGTGGCATGGAACCACAAAAGTCTGTCTTTTTCACAGTACATCAAAAATGCTGCTTAGAATAGGTTGTAGCTGAAAAGTCAGCCTGTTTGGAAATTATCATATATAGTTTTGTGATTATCTTTATCAGGTGGCGCCCATTCTGGCTTCCCTAACATTTATAACACTACGTAAAGTCTTGCTGTGAAAGACGATGCACCATGCAGTTTTTTTCCCCCCTCTCTTATGTCTGTACAATTAGCCTTCATCGCCACGGTAATGTACAAATTTGTTTAAGTATATTCCATAAAGCCACAAACACTAAAGTTTTAAGTAATAATACTGTAAATGTGAAAAGGTTCATAGGTTGCATCCTTTATGTAAAAACCAAGAAAATGTCCATGGCTGGCAGGAAACTGACCCATAAGGGTCAACTCTTTATGCAACTGGGTTAAGTCCATCGTCCAAAAGCAACAGCAGAATTTTTAAGGTCTCCTTCATATACATCATATTATGCCATGTACTTCTGAAATTTAAAGCTTTAAAACACTTTTGATTTTTACTCAAAGGTATTGTGGAGGATTTTTCACGAATCTTTTAAAAGACCCGCCCTCTCCACGTGTGAGAGAGCATGCACAAGCCTATACATACAAGCTTATTGTGTCTGAATGTTCGCCCTAACACCTAAATCCCTCAATCACTATATAGAACGGGGACTATAAAGTGCACATTAGAGTGAACTCAGTTAACTGACCGTACTGACAGATGATCAGCGGTTTGCACTCCCCATTGCTTATGAAACTACGCCTGTATTGTGCGGTGCCTGTGCCATCTTTGTTATTAGTCAGCGCTGTCAGGTAGCAACAGCCTATGCCGACATCGGGCTGCTGTGAAAGCAAATCCCATAATGCTTTGCACGGAGAGCTCTCGCAGCTAAGCATTATATATATATATATATATATATATATATATATATATATATATATATATATATATATATATAGCTAACTGGGAATGAGCACGTAGGATGTTCTTTTTTAAATATATCACCAGAATGATTGACAATTAGAAGGACCACTAATGTAGATGATCCGCCTGGAAATAACAGATCGTCCTCTATACCTTTAAACACCTGTATAACTCCATAAAGCCAGAGAGAAAATTTTTCAGACTTTGTTCTAAAAAAAGAAAGTGGGTAGAAATCTTTGAATTCTGTTGATTTAAGCACAATTTATTGGACAATTCCAAAAAAAGTAAGAAAGTATTTTTGCTTGAAGTTACATAAATATTCACATAACTCGTTTTATATTTACTTTTGTAAATCCTAGTGTTGAAAATATAGGACAAACTTTTTGTAAAAACATAAAACAAAACGGATATAAAATGTTTCAGAATTCAAAAGTCATCCCTGATGAATGATCATTCAGTTTGGTGCCTTGGAGCCTTTTGGTGAGGCGACCCTCTCCAAGGTCCTGAAATTTGCTTTCCAAAGCATGCGTCATGTGACTTCCCCAACGCTGCCAAGCTCAGCACAGAGCTTACTGGTTTCTGGAGATTTCATGTAAGAAACGGACCTCAAGCTCCCCTTTCCTCTACGTCTGCGGCAGTTTTTAAACGGCTCTCATCTTCTCTTCTGCCAATTTAACTCGGAAAATGAAGACCACCAATGCACTTGGAGTATGACAAAAGATTTTTGGTTGTTGGACTGCTGTTTGCGTCTCTGTAACTCTTGTTTCTAGTTAAATGAATGCGTCGGACGGAGTGGACGATTCCGCTCCTGGAGGTCCGCATTGAGAAAGTCAACATCTTGTCTTTGTTTTTTTCGACTTCAGAAGGATGTAACGACAGATCTGCTGAGTGCAGGCTGAAGCGTCCCCATCAAAATGCAAAAGGGAATACGACTCAACGATGGTCATGTCACCTATCTAGGGCTTTTGGCGAAAAAGGATGGTACAAGGCGAGGGTGCTTGAGCAAAAAGAGCTCGGACAACACGAAATGGCACACAAAGTGGTTCGCTTTGCTGCAGAACATGCTATTTTATTTTGAGAACGAGTCAAGCTCTCGGCCGTCGGGATTATACTTGTTGGAAGGGTGCATATGCGACAGAGCGCCTTCACCGAAACCTTCTCTCTCAGCCAAGGAGTGCTTGGAAAAGCAGGTAGGGAAAGAGCGCGCACACGCACAGACATATGCGCACGCGAATGCACATGCACAAAATACGCACCATGTCTGCAAAATGAGAAAATGCAACACAGAATGTAAATAAAAAAGACCTCTAACTTTAAAACGTCCCTTTTCTTTGAGTATATATATATTTTATTTTCCTCACGTCCAACCACAAGATGATCTCAGATCCACTGCAGCAGAAAAGCGTCAGGTTTTGGTTTGGTGTGTGCACGTTATGTAATTCATGCACGGTGTTAATGATGAGGTAAGAATAAAAAAATAACACCTAATGGTGGTACAACGGTGTTCCTAGCAGGCAATGCAGCCTGGGCTGTTTTGCACCAAACCTGCTTCCTTTTTTTTTTCCTCCTGCTTTTTTAATCGGCTGATATTTTCCCCTTATGCGTAAAATGTCAATAGATTTACGGAGCTTTCGGGGAGTATTTGTATTTAAACAAACTGTAAACACACAAACACATTTTCTTTTTCAAGTTTTATTCGTGTCTTACATGTTAAGGGAGGAGAAAGTTTGTGGGATGTACACAAATAAAACACGGAAACATAATGAGAATTTTAGGATAGTAAAAAAAAAGTTATGGCTACATGGTTTCCATCTTGTGGTGAATTCATACAGTTGCAATTGAGCACGCTCCATTCGGATTGACCTGAATTAAGACTGAGTTCAGAGTTCTGAAGCCTATAGGTCAGGTGCAGTCAAAAGTAAATGCACCCTGACCATCCATATATGGCATCATTTGTGCGTTTATGTCATTTTAACTTTGTAAATTGTGTTCTATCTTGCCTTATTTTCACTCCCTCAACCATAACATATCGAAAATCAAGGTTAAAATGGTTAATGTTGTTATAGTCAACAATCACTGCATAATGCTCCATCGTGAGCTTCTCCAAAGCCATGTAGATGGGGCTGCAATACAAACTGAAGCCAGGTTCTCACTGTGAACAGCTGCCCCTGTGCTGACAAAGCAGAACACAGCACAGGGCTCTCAGAGTTGCTTCAAAGGCAACCAAAACCTTTCTGAACTCTATCCTTTTGTATTCCTTCAATAACCTGCCATTTTGTTTGTGTATTTAAATGCAAAAAAGTCTGCGCTCTGCTGAGAGACAAATCATGGCTCTGCTCAGACACGAACATTTCACATTATCTTGCTGTGCAGATTTAGTTAAATATAGAAAAACGCTCAAAAAGAAACCTTTATAAAGGACATGTATACAAGCATGAAAACCATTGACACTAACATGTTTATGGCAAATTCAAACACTGTTTACCTGCGGAAAATATAGATCCCTGTGCATATATCTATGACATGTGTTCTTAAATGCAGTTAGTGTGAATATGATAACACTTGAGCCCTAGGTTTCCATGGTAACCCTTATTTGCATCCTAAAGATTGATGCAGTAGGATGAGGCGCGATAACAGACAGAGAGTGAGAGAGGGGGGGGGAGTCAATACATCGCATCTCTTTTATTATGCAAGTGCTATCAGAGCTAAATTTGTTCTTTGCGGTACCTTTGAGAGGTCAGAGTCCAATTATAGAAAAAAGCAGGTTGTTTTCATCTGGTTGAGGCTTCGCTCCTGCCAGAAAGCTGACTGTAAGGTGCAATGTAAAAATCAATGGTTATAGGTTATATGTATTAGTACTTTAAAAACACTTAAGTGGCAATAGCTGTAAGGTACAGGATGAGTGTCATTAACATGAAATCAGGTGCAAGCAGAAAGATTGTTAATATTTAAATATTCCTAAATATACTTTTTACAGATGTGTTCTCCAACAAAATTATATAAGAGATGGTCAAATATCACATTGTAATGGTGTCATAGCATGTCTGCATAGCATGTCTGCATCTTTGCTAGTGTTTTCTGTTTTATTAACCTGTTTATATATTTTAAGGATAAGATTAATTCAACTGTGGAGCAATACACTGTGAATAATGATTTGTTACAGGATGAAAGCTGCATCTGTAGGTCAACCATCAGTCTCATTCAGCCTGATCAAAGCAGTTTCAAAGAGATAATTTTAAGGGGGAAGTTAAAATCAGCTACACATAGTTTGAAACGTTTTATTTACTCTTTAATATTTGCATACATAAACTGACTGCTAGTTTTTTCTTTTGATAGGTAAAAATTATTGAAAAAAATGTGCAAAAAATGTGCAAAAAAAAACAGCTTGATCTTTCTGTAGGTAGCGATTGATCAGAAACTTCAAGGCGGATTATAAATTTGAATACTATTCAATTCTGGTTACATTTTTCTATAATACATTATATTATATTTTCATTTTTGAAATTATGTGTTTGAGGAAAAGGTTTAAGAACTACCTCTGATTAAGCTCAGACAGTGACAGTATTATTCATAATCCTTGAGCTCTTTCCTGTCTTATAATATTACATGTATTTTGTTGGGATTTTGTTTAACATGGAAGCAGAAAGTAGTGCATCATTATGAGTCATAATCACTATATATATATCACTAGATAAAATACCGTCAGTGTTTTGTTCAAATGACACTCCAAAAGGCTTGTGTGCATTTTTTTTTACTCAGACCCCTTTGTTCTGAGAACCCAAACTAAAGATGCTTTAGAATTCACGTGACTAATAGTCAGTCAGCCCTTGTGATGCAACGTCAGTATTAATACAGCTGTTTTGATGAGGGATCAAATGTTTTCTTACAGAAGATTTATTAATAATGATGAACGCAAAAGTGAAACATTTGTGTAAACGTTTAATGTAAATTTATGTTAAAACTATATCCAAAGCTCGGCAAGCTTTTTGAAATGAGTATGGCAAAACTGCAAATATTTAAAGACATGCTTGTCCACCTACTGTTGTCGACAGTACAACTATAAGTTGTACGCTCCACAAATGATCTTTTTTGAAGAGTGCAAGTTAAAAGACAACTGTAAGAAATGTTGTTTATAGTTTCGGACAAATAGAAATGCTCTCAGTTAACATCAAAACTGAACATTTTGTCCAGCATGTCCTGCAGATTGAGTCCAGACCAATATCTAATAAAAAACTGTCGCAAGACTTGATGTTTGTAGGTGCTTTCCATGTAGTGTGACAGGTATCAAGCCAGAGTGGGCAAATAGATTTAGTCTGCAGATAATAAAATATATCCTAAAAGATTGGCAGCTGTAATCACTGCAAATAGTAGGGCTCTACATAGTGGTTAATTGGTGTTGCTATATATAAAGGTCCAAATTTTTATTTCTAAAAGATTTTTTTAAATGTGTATCTCTTTCCTTTTGTTTTACAATGTGAATGGGTTTATATGCAAATCAAAATCAAACAAGTCAGATCAAATTAAGTGTTGACCAAATGATAATAAAGCAAAATAGGCTATCCAGACCAACCTGACCCTATGCAAAAAAGACCATTAACTTCTTTAACTAGCAACCACGGTCCTCAAGCATTTACAGAAAATAGCCATGAGTGTTTACAATCACTGTGTTGGAATCTTGCCTTAATTTCTTTCTAGAATTGTTTTAATTAAGCCACACTAGAAAGTTGAACATCCATGTACCTAAGCAGGTTATACATATAAATTATTTGACTAAAAATGAAAGTGTCTTCTCGTTATTTCTTTAGTCAGCTTCAGTCCTGGAATTATAAAACAACAGCTGTGAACAACTGTTCCGACTGACCAGAGTTGCTAGGAAACAGGTTCTGTACAGTTCTGTACTCAGCCATGGCTGCAGCCTCCCTGTCTTATGGCAATGCCTCCAGGGAACCATGAGACATCCTAGGATCTGATTTGGGGGAGGCTTTCCTCAGTGTGTTCCATCAGCTGCACTGGTGGGCGAGGAAGCTGTGGCTTCCCCAGGCTCTCTGGTTTAAATCAACCACTTGATCAATGCAGCAATGAGGCAGCAGAACAAACACACAAAGTACTGTAGAGGCCTCTGTCAACCTACATTGTGTAGTAAAATAAAATGATACTGGATTTTAAAGTAGTGTTTTGTTTTCGTTTAAGTCTCAGATACTTAAGTTAAACCTAAGACAAAATTTAGAATACATATATTTTTTAAAGAACTGAATGTGTGATTTGCTTGGTTTGTTATAGACTTGTTATTAGCATCATACACATGTTCCTTCAAAAATGACTTCAGTTGCTCTGTTTGTAGATCAAAGTTTCTTTTTTCTGAATTTTTTTTTAACCTGTGGTGTAGGATCCTGTGCAGCATAAGGGATTTCTGCCAGTATCTTTGCTATTTGCAATGATGCATAACCAAAGCAAGTTGAATTTTCTTAAACCAGGAGCAGTTCATCAATGTGTCAAAAGCTGAAACAATACTTTTACTACGTCCACAATTTCCAGTTAAGTTGAAAAGGAAGTGCTGAGGATGCTGAGCAAAAATGAGGAGAAATGAGAAGAACCAGAAATTCAAGCCATCTCTTCCATCAATCATCGGCAATTTGAGTTCTTTAGGAACTGCGTTAGAAGAAGTCTAAGCCCTAGCAATGACCCAGACAGAATATCAGGAATGTAGGATTATGTGCAGGGCTAATACTCATCCCTGGAGTGTCACACCTCAGACTGTTCCACTGAGGATAATGAACTATTGTTATTAAAAACCATGTAATTATAAAATCACAAGTTAAGTATACTACATTGCATTGTTCTGTAAAGGCTTTTAATTCTTGGTATTTTTCCAAAATACTTCTAATATGTTACAAGTTAGGGTTTCTTCACAATGCAGATTTATTTAAACATTAGTCTAAATTCCCAATGTTATTCTTCAGAACACAACCTATTCAACAATATCAGAATCACCATTCTGTTCTAATAAGTGTTCACAGATATTCAAATCTTCAATGCGAAATAAAACAACTGAAAATAATAATATTTCACACTTCCTTCAGTTTCCCTAGACTCTCCTGAACATTCATCACATAAAAAATAGTTATTTTTAAAGTTTACGCACATTCAATACGGAAAACACATTTTAACTCATTAAGAAATTTCACGGGCTAAATGTTCGAATTTATTTTATATTTCATAATATTCTATTTCACTTGTGAGTTTTGTATTTTTACTGTTCAATTTCAAAATCTAACTAGTCATTTATATGGCTTGGGTATAGAAAGCATTTAGAAATTATGCTTATCCGTTCACAAACTGTAACAGCACCTGTGACTTCCATACTAACTGGAGCAACCCCATCATCAATATATGCTTTGCTTATGACACTAACATAAAAAAAGGTCATACTTCTGAGCATAGAGAATTGCACAATACTCTTCATTAGATTAATTTAATATTCACTTAATGAGCAATCCTACCTGCCAACTCATGGCTGCGACTTGGTCCTGCTGTATAGTCCCTCTGAAAAATATTGTCATTTATGTGGCGTTGCATCATTTTGTTATTCATACTGTTTAATGTCAAATTATGTGCCATAACACCACAAACTGCAATGACTCAATGTCTTTGCACGTTTTCAACCTCGAGTTTATTTTTGTAAAAAAGCTGCCAATTTTTTACATTTGTTTTTTTTTTGTTTCCAGAGCTTTCCTCTTCAATACTGGTTCTCTCATGCCACCTTTGCTCCTTTTACTCTCCAACGTTCAGACATCATTTAGAGACTAAGTGGACTAATGTGTTACGTCAGGGAGAACAGGCGAAAAAAAGCTGCCAGTGTAGGCAGCCCAGGGATGGCCGTAGCAGCGCAAGTGATCCACTCATTGCTAAACACAGGAAAATTTTCTTTTAAATTCTCAACGGCCTGTGTGGACCAAAAATAAGACTCATCGGGAGGTCTTATTTTTGGAGGTCCTCTCCATTAGTGACTCCAGGCCCTAATTATCTGTTCATATTTAAAGTGTCTCTCTGTCAGGCTTTCTGACCATACGAGTAGACAAAGATTTTTAATAAAACAGAAAAAACTCAAGTAAAGTTCTGTGTCTGCAGACTAGATATTAAACCGTTGGCAGTTTTAATCTATAATAATTACGTAGAGAGTTCACATGTTGTTCTGACAGCTGTTTAGCTTCCACCTTCTGTTGTTGCAATAACCTGATTTTAATCTCACTTCATTTTTTGCTACTAGGACCTCCTTTTAGGAAATCACGTTATCACGATTTTGTTTTTTCTGCTCAAATTATAAGCCCCTTTGTAAGAGGCAACCTGTATTAAAGGTAATCATGAAAATACAAAGATAAAGACGCCCTGTATTATTGTTTTGAGGCTACAGATGGGGCCCTGCAACGGACTGGCAACCTGTCCAGGGTCTACCCTGCCTCTCGCCTGGAGACTGCTGGAGATAGGCACCAGCACCCCTTGCGACCCCGCTTGGGAGAAGCATGACAGAAGATGGATGGCTACAGATGGGGATACAGTGTTAGACACAAGCAGAGGACATTAATGCCATTACTCAGATAATACTATCCCCACCAGATAAGTGACATGCTTCCAGATGACAAACCCTGGATCACCAGTAATGTAAAGGAAATGCTAAACAAGAAAAAAAGAGCTTTTAGGAAGGCAGACAGGGAATCATTGAGGAGCATACAGAAGCAACTTTAGGCAAAAACAAGAAGACATACAGGGAGAGGCTGGAAAGCAAGTTCCAGCAGAACAATGTCCAAAATATGATGAAGAAGATCACAGGCTTTAAGGAGAACAAGCAGATAGAATTTTGGACAGAGACAATGAACATAACTCATTATTGAATAGGTTCAGTTCAGGAACAACAACCGCTTCCTTCTCTCCTGAACAAAGTTAAATAGATATCCAGTCCTCCTTTAAGCCAAAATGTCCCTTTCACACTTTTTATCTTTCATCTTCAGCTGTAATGACTGAACCATAATAAAACACAGGATACAGATGGTGTCAGCTCCAAAAACATAAAGGCATATGTAGAGCATCTTTGTGGCATTATACAGCACCTCTTCAACCTTAGCCTGATAAAGGAGGGTGGTTCTGGAACAAAAAAAAAATATATATATATATATATATATATATATATATATATATTAAAGTCCTCAATGACAATGGACCAATCATCCTGGCATCATAAGTCCTAAAGAAACTCCTGTTGGTCCACCTGATCAAGCAAACAAGCAGCTTGCAGTTTCTTTATTCTGTGGAGTATGAGTTGAAGAATCTTTAACATGCTTACACAAACCCACTCTCATTTAGCCATCACAGACAGCAATGTAACACTTGTGTTCTTTCATTTTTTAGTGCATTTAACACAATTCAGGAGGATTAGCTTTTCATAAACTCCAGATGACTCAAGTTGAGTCCTCAACAATCCCCCGGACCAAAGAATTTCTGACAAACAGACCACAGTTTGTCAGACTGAAAGGTCAAGTGTCAAATCAGATAATCGGCAGCACAGGAACACCACAGGGGACAATACTCTCACCATTCCTTTTGAATCTGTACCTCTCTCGCATATATTACAAGACAAAGTCATGGCATCTACAGAAATACTTAGCAGACAAACTAACAGTTTTTACATCAATGGATAGAAACGAGCATATACAGTTAGTCACAGTAGAAGCTAAGCCCATAGCTATGTCTAAGAAACAAGATTACACTGAAGAACAGGCCCAGATCTATCACCTATAACCAAAGGCGTTGATGACAGCAGCTCAGTTGATGTTTGTCTCCAGGATGGAGTGTCCGCTAAGCAAGAACAGACTAGATGAAACTGCTATGACAAAAAAAAACAGAGAGCACATAAATGTAGCGATTAAACTCACAAAAACTACAGAATCAGAAAATAGAGATAGAATGAAGCAGAATCACAAAATAGGCTTACATTTGAAGGCAACAAGACTTTCACTCACTTTTTTGAAACCATTTAAACTCCTATTCAGGAGTTTTCCCTGTATTTGAAGTATGAGGTTGATAGGCATAGGTCCAATGGGTCACAAATCTTTGTGTGCACACTGATCTTAGTTTTTTCTCCTAAATGTAAAAAGAGAGTATTCTGCGTGGTTATGAATCCATCTGCAAACATGTAAGTACTGGTATGTGATGTGTCACATGGCAGTCACTGGATCTCAAATTGCTGTGCTGGATGGGTCAGAGTTGTTTATGGAGAACTACTCTGGGCAGGTTTTGTTGGTTGTAGTGTTTTGACATGTAGTGATGAAGTACTGTAAGTTGTACTGAAGTGTGTTCATGTTCACACAGTAAATATTATAATATATGTATAATATATATATAGGTTGTTGTACGATGTGGAATTTTTTTTAACATGTTTGGGCTAGAAAAGCTTGACTCTACCTGACAACACTGATGCAGGACAGGCAATAATGTCTGTGGAGATTTGTATGCGGTGTTTGGTGTTTCCAAACAATGGTGTCAAAACTGTTCAAAGATATTTTATAGTACAGTGTGTCACCACGTTAATGCTGCTGACAATGTGTCTGAGTGGGACCCCTTCCTTGTGTATTTCTGGAAGATTATATATGCATGGTATGGTCTCCCCTGGATACGCGATTGAACTCTATTTTCTCTCGTTGTAGTTTTTGGAGAGAGTCTGTTACTTTCTTTTTGTAGATGTTGGTTTGGTAACTTTTCAGGTTGTAGTTTTTACTATCCATTTGTAGATTCATTATGTTCTAATGGTTATCAGTTGTGTTGAATTACTATGTGCATCTACCTTTGTCTGCTGGCAAAATGGTCACATTATGCTTTTTGCCAAGAGATTTAACTGCCATGCTTTCCTGTTGGGAAACATTGGAAATGAGAAACCTTGCCCTAGAGTGCTGCTGTTACTTTCAGCCTAAGTTCTTCCACTTCTGCCACTGCCATGTTGTTATTACGGATGGCTGATTCAGTGGCAGTAATCAGTTTTGTCACTGGTAGTGGCTATTTTTGCAATATTTCAGAGATCATGCAACAACATTCTTGAAACCTCTTTGAAATGGGACTTATATGACAAATTGTGATCAAAACCAAACCAATATTTTTTATTATTATCTGAGATCAATTCAATCTCATCCAGGTGAAGGGACTAACTAATAATCTTTGTCATTAAAAACTCTAGTCCACAAAAATAGCTTCTCTTCTTTGTGTATTCAAAAGCAGACAGTTAGAGTAATCCAGGTTTCTATGTCTTCAAGACATTCCTCTAGTCAATGTAATGGGATACTTTTATCAGGATTTATGGACTAGTATAGCTGAGTATCATCAGCATAAAATGGAAATTAATCCCAACGTGTCATAATTCTACCAATGTGGAGCATATACTGTATATAGTAAAGATAATTGGCTCTTCCCTGCGGTTCTCCACAGATATTCCTGGAGCTTGAAGAAGATTCACATTAACATGAACAAACTTAAATCTGTCAGACATATAAGATATAATCAAACCTAGTGCTGTTCCCTACATTTCTATAGGATATCCAAGCCTTCCTAAAAAATAATGTAAGTCCAGTGTAATTGTGATGATAAAATTATAAGGATTATAAGGATGATTAGATATGGTTCTACAAGTGTCCAAGTCATCTGAGTCGAGAGGCTGTTTAATAAAAAAGGTTTACAGCAAACAGTTACCTTGCCTAAGGTGCATATCCCTGTAACGGGTAGATTAATTATATCTAAAATCTAATGTAAATGTAATGTAAATCCCTTTGTTGTCCCACAATGGGAATATCCACTCTATGCAAATGGAGGGGAGAAAAAAATGTGAATACTTCCTTAAATAACTTGGTTGAAACTGGATCCAACATACAAGTTGAAGCTAACAAATTAAGAAGTCTGACATCTCAGTTGGATCAAAACAGTCAAAACATAGCCCATGTTCCACAGCCAGCTTAGATGCTGTCCCACCCTCCAGGGACAAATCAGTTACATTTAAAGGGTTGCCAGTGATCTTATCTTTGATAGAATCAGTCTTATTTATAAATAATCCCATAAAATCATTACTACTAAGAGCAGGGGGTGTGCATTAAATCAGCATTAAATATATATGAAGGATTATTTTATTTTTCCTCTATAAACTAGGAGAAATGTTCTGCTATAGTTCTGAGAAGAGTCATTTTATACAGCAGTATAGCTCTGTTTTAAAGCAAGGAGCCAGCCTCATGTTATTAATGTTCCTATATTTCAAAGGGGGTACATTGTATAATGCAGGGCATAGAGAAGAACTAACCCCATCAATAAAATCATGAATTTGTAAAGCTGAATAAATAAAATAAGTGCACTCTACAGTACTATTCAGTAGTACAAAGGATATAAAAACACATTTATTACTGCATTATCTGATGATGATCTGATACAGAAGAGAACTCTGTTAAATTTAGTTTGAAGGTTAGTAAAAAAGTTGTCAGATTGGACAGCGTTGTGAGGAAATACTGTTCTTTCTTCACAATCAATGCTGTATGTCAGCTCAAGGTCCAAAGTATGAAGATCAGAATGAGTGAGACTATGCACGTTTTGAACAGAGGCTTTCGAGTCAAAGATATCATTAAAGGCTGTATATAAGCTATCACCTTTGTGATCGGCATGAATGTTAAAATCCCCCAGTATAATGACCTTGTCAGTAATTATCTAACACTCAATCAGATAAGAACTCTGAAAACTGATGAGAATATTGAGTAAGGTGGATGATACAAAGTTACAGTGGTGGTTTTGTTCCTTTCCAATTCAGATAGCTTAAAATAAGGGTTGAATGTTCAAAGGTATTTTAACTAACCAGCTGGCATTAGACAAATCAATAAGTCAGACCGAAAGATTGTTGCTACTACTTTTCCTTACCCAGAATTTCCAGGCATACGAAAATTTGAATAGCTTGAGGGAGTTAAGTAATTTATGCTAGCATAATTTCTTGTCTCAGCCAGGTGTCTGCAAGACAACATAAATCAATTTGATAATTTAAGATCAGGTCATTAACTAACAAAATGTATGAAGAGAGAGATTTCATCTTACATAAACCACACTTAATTGTTTTTAATAGTTTTTTTTTTTTATTTGGGTCATTAAAATTTTAAGTTGAATATTATTCAGATACTTTTAGGATTTTTTCTAATTTATTTGGTTTTGGCCATGGACAAGACACTATCTGAATGCAGTAAAGGGTTAGTAAAAGTAGACAGGCTGTAGAGAGGTGGGTTAAACTACGACTCTGCTTCCTAATCTGCATCCTGCGCTGTTAGGGTTTTGGAGGAATAATACTGTACACTTTTTCCAGATCCCTAGAAAGAGGAGCTGCACCATCCAATGGGGGAATGGATGCCATTTCTACGAATCCAATTAGGTTTTCACCCATAACTTTGCCAATTATCAACTTAGCCCACCTTGTTCTCAGGACACCATCATCACTGGTCAGACCAGGAAGGAGGGCAGGAGTGGTGGACTAGTGGTTAGGGCATAGAGCTTAGAATCCTGAGGTTCTGAATTCGAGCCCCACTCCCACAGACTGCCACTCTGGGTCTCTGAGAAAAGACCCCTAATCCCCACACTGCTCCCCGGGCGCCACACAATGGCAGCCACTGCTCCCCTAAGGGGATTGGTTAAATACAGAGTTCATTTCATTGCTCTGTATTTGTGACAGTGTAATGACAATGAAATATGGGAAAAAGAGAAAACTACGGAGACAGACATTGTTTGGAAAAACTTGCACACGGAAGAAATACTCATTTTAGTGACCCCTCCCAATCAGCTTAAGTGCAATCATTGCAACCAACTCGAATAAAAATCTTGCTTTATTTAACCTTATTCTCAAGAAGGATTTGATACTGCCCATTCTGCCCCCCAGCACATATTTGACTATGCTGCCTGGTGTCTCTAAAGCCAAGTTTTTGACTGTGGAGCTTCCACTTACCAGGGTTAGCTTCTCAACAGCTGTATTGTTGGACGTTAAGTAGAGATAGAGAAAAGTGGCTCCGCTCTCTCTGAAGAAGGTCCATTATGAATTTAGAGGAGGAACACATTTAATTGGGGAAGCTACTTTAGAACAACGCCACTGCAGAAACTCAAGGATGAGGCTCTCATTCTTAATGCAGTGGAGTGCACTGTCAGATTGTCCACCAACCTTTTCTTTTTGTGGCTTTTGGGGTCATGTTTTTTTTTAGTTTGTTTTTTTCTTTGTGGCTTTTGGTTGACTTCCCTGGTTCACTGTAGAAATCAATTCATGCTGAACACCTGTCCGCATTATGGCCCTGCACTATACACAGTTATTAACACAGTAATTAAAAGTACCACTGTCTGCTTGGCTATTAGTGTTGTGTTTAAACGGCTCACCATCATGTTGAAATCTGGCATGTGTTGCGGTATAAATATGATCCGGTGCGGTCAGTCACTTCAGTATCAGGTGGGTTTAAGAGGAGCTTTTCACACCATTACTGTACATCTGCCAAGAGACTTCCTAGTCTACAATTGGGTAGGGGGCCTACCAGATGTCAGTGATGGGGCCCCTAAGAGGTCATGTGCCCGTAAGCAACTTCTGTCTCTGCTTACCGATATTTACGGCATTGAATGGTAGTGCTGTTCTTTATATCCAGTAACTCGTTTCTCTTTTTCTCCTGTTTTTTCAGTACTACTTTACTGTAAACTTTACTCATGAAAACCAAAAGGCTCTTGAGTTGCGTACAGAAGATGTAAAAGACTGCGATGAATGGGTGGCTGCAATATCACATGCCAGGTAAACGCACACATCACACATGCCAATTAGACCCTGCTATAAAGTTTAGACCTAATGAGTTGATTGCTTTAACATGGTGTAAATAAAAACTATACATTATTGATAATTATATTTTGCTTAAGATTCAGCACACCTGTAAACATGTTTAATGTTTGATGCAGTTACAGAAACTTGGCCACCGAGCATGAGTCGCTCATGCAGAAGTATCTTCATCTGCTTCAAATTGTTGAGACGGAGAAAACAGTTGCTAAGCAACTTCGACAACAGATAGAAGATGGTGAAATAGAGATTGAACGGCTCAAGTCAGAGGTAATATTTACAGATTGGTTTTTGTTGTTTTACATACATACATATTTGAATATGTGATGCATAATTATTAGCTTTGCAAGGTTATGGCTTTTGCAATTTTACAACACAAGGAGTCAGTTACTTTAAGATAGAAGTTAGATTATATTGTCAGTGTTCTTCAACCCTGACTTAAAAGCATGCTATCCTGAGTGATTTAGCTCCAGCACACATGATTTCAATTCTGATCAACAGATTGTGCTGAACTTTAATTGTTTAAATTTGGTGTGTTAGAGCAGAGTAAAATCTAAACCTTCCATGCAGAGTGTGCTTTGAGGAGTACCATTGAAAAACACTGGAGTAGATAACAACACTGCAGAAGGCCATCAATGGATCTAGCAGCAGCTGGAGGAGACACAAATTAACTATATGAATATGTTAAGATCATGCCTTTTCCACTGTTAATGAAATAAATGGAGCAGGAGTCAACTCTGTGCAGGTCTACTCTAGTTATAGCTCTATGTCTAAAGTACTTCCATACAACTTCTTAGTCTGTGTGCAGGAGGACAACCCATCAGGCTGGTGCCAAGAAATTTCCATTTGCATCCCACCTTGAAACCTAAATATGCGTTCGACATTCAAATTTCCTTTACCGTGATCAGCATTGTTCCACCTATCACTCATCAATCACATTTTCTCCACCAGATTTCTCAGCACTTCTTATGTTCTCTTTCTGCAACCAAAGATCGGGGCATTATCAGCAAGCCTCCACTTGTTGCCTCCACACAGTCAGGTTAACACCGTACCTCCAGAATCAGTTTTTGTGACTTTGTCTGATTCTTTCAGATCCCAATCTCACTTCTCATCTCAGGTCCCTCTATTGCCTTTCATTGTGGGTTCCAGCACTACTGGAACCCACAATAAAAGACTCTTCTGAGTGCCTCCATAGTTTATCCTGGCCATGGTTTCTCCGTGGTTTGTCCCACCCTGGTTGCCGACGATTCGACAAGCCTTTATGTTTTGTCATCTTCCACAACTCATTAATCCAAAGAGCCAGGAATTCCAACATTTGACTTTAAAGCTCCATTGCTGCATCCAATGCCTGCCAAAACACTGAGTCTTCTCGGATGACTTCTTAGATATCTGTATCTCCTAGAGTTGACCTCCAGGTTATCTCATGTCCCCTGAAAGCCAGATCTACCCACCAGGTTTAGAGTGTTATTTGGTTAATTTCTTATGTCCTTTTTGAATTTTGGGGGCTTGTGAAGGCCAGCATTTCGGAAGGGTCTTGTTATTGACCTAGAAAACAGACTGGTAAGAGTTTTTGACAAAATATATTTTGAGACAGCGCTATAGATATATCATAGCTTCAGTGTATTTTATATTTTGATTTTTTTTTTCTGTCAAATTCACATTTATGACTCTGGAAGAGAGACAAAAAATTTTTTTTTAGAGAAGTGGGGCTTTGAGAATTTGTTTTAAAACAGAAAATCAAGCAAGAGCAGAAAATCTTTTGGAAAAAGATAATCAACTTGAGCCCAGAAAAAAATTATTACTTAAGAAACAATCCATATTCAAAAGAAAGCAGGACTGTTTAAAGTGTAAAATATGAGTTTTCAGAAAGAGCAGTAAAATAAGTCAGAATGTAAGTATCAAGTTTCATTGTATACAGTACTAACTGAAAATGTGTGCTTTTAGATAAGCATGTTAAACTACTCCAGGTTTTGGCCACTATATCTTTCCAGAGCCACAAATAGAAAGTCCAAAGCATGAGGAGCACAGACATTATGTCTCTCATTGTTCTATCTTATGAATAAACACAGATATATCTAACCTGTCCTCAGCTCAGCCACATCAGTCACTGGGGCATAAGCCACCTCTCCACCTTACATCTCCTTCTACAAAAAACAGTTTCCATCCACTTGAATTTTTGGATGTTTTCTTAGGGTAGAGTAGTCATTTGACTTTAATACGCAATTGTGAGGCTTTAAATCAAACCATTAATTGAATATTCATTAAAGTTGTCATGACATCTAACCGTTTCTGTGGCAACAAAGTGAGAGAACACATTTTCTCAGATTTGAAGAGCTGAGAGTAGCTTCAGATTGGGTTTTTTTTCACCAGAATCCTGTTAAGCTCCTGCTAATACATTAAAGTTTGGCGGCAGAAAATGTCAGTAAACACATTTAATGTACAGATGAGTTTTACAAATAACATGAGTTAATGAAATGAACACTGGGAAGTTTAGTCATGCAAATTTTTCACCCTTATGACCTGTCCAGATGAATTAGTCACTTTGTTTACTTGCTGCTACAGTAACTGAGAGGAAGAAAACAGCACAAGTGTGAATGATTAGTCTTTATTTTGGCTGCTGTTCTCACAGATTGCCGGACTGCTCAAAGACAATGAGAAGATCCATGCAAGCCCTGCTGCTGCCCCATCAGAAGATGACTCAGAAATCAAGAAAATCAAAAAGGTAATTGCTTGGAGTTTAAACTTCAATATTTATTTTATATATTTATGCTGTGTTACAGATGTCATCAGACTTAACTGTGTGCTGCAGGTTCAAAGCTTTTTGAGAGGCTGGATTTGCAGAAGAAAATGGAAGACCATCATCCAGGATTACATTCGCTCACCTCACGCAGAGAGCATGAGGAAAAGGAACCAGGTGGTGTTTAGCATGCTGGACTCTGAGGCCGAGTACGTCCAGCAGCTTCACATCCTTGTGAACAACTTCTTGCGTCCACTACGCATGGCTGCCAGCTCCAAGAAACCTCCCATTACGCATGATGATGTCAGCAGCATTTTCCTCAACAGGTTGGCTTATTCTTTTTTCCCAAAAATCTTCTGAATAGTAAACTTTTTATTTTACTGGGAGTCTTTGTCTTGCACAATGACTTGGTTTACTGTTCAGTTTACTATTGATTTTCTATTTAATATAATCTTTAGTTCAGCTTATTGAGACAATGTCATCACTTTCTTAAAGGCCAATAAAGGATAACTTGGGTATACCCTTAGCTTTGTCTAGTTTTGTGAAGACTTTTTTTTTTTTTTTTTAACTTGGTACAGCTAGATCTTTTGATGCACTGCAATTTTCTTGCAAAATAATAAAAAAAGTGTTTACTGCCATTGTTTCAACAGCCCACAAAATAGACTTTTCTATGACACATACATATCAGTTGTAATTAATTATTTTATCAAGAGATTGAATTAGGACTGATAAATAGCTAAAATGCATAAGTCTTGATTTTATTGCAGTGTGTACTCTACATTCCACTTTCTTTGAAACTGTTTTGTTCACCCATGAATGTTTGATTTTGTTCTCCAGCCATTCTTTAAAAGTAAAATGAATATAAAACAAATAAAACAGCAGAATTATGTACTCCAGCTCCAAGTATTTTTTAAATTCCCTTTATTTTATTATTTTTGTTCTACTTAATTTATGTATCTTTTCTTATTTTAGTGAAACTATTATGTTCCTGCATCAAATATTTTACCAAGGACTGAAGGCCAGAATAGCAAGTTGGCCGACATTAATGCTGGGTAAGGAACCTCAGTTTTACTTTGATCTTTTAATGTTACTTTCATTAAGAAACGTGTTGTGAGTGCTCTGAAATGAGGGAAGAAGCTATGTTTTGTTCTTAAGCACTGTCTCTAATCACTTTCTTTGTACTTGCACTGATATGTTCACAGCTGACCTCTTCGACATTTTGTTGCCCATGCTTAACATCTACCAAGAATTTGTGAGGAACCACCAGTACAGCCTGCAGATCCTGGCTCACTGTAAGCAAAACCGGGATTTTGACAAGCTGCTGAAGCAGTATGAGGCCAAGCCCGACTGTGAAGAACGAACTCTGGAGACTTTTCTCACTTACCCAATGTTTCAGGTTTGTTTGTTTGTGCTATTAAAAATACTTTTTGGTGTCACAAAAAAATATACATTTTCTTATCAGAAATTTGTTGACAGGTGGTACCAAGTTTGTAAAAAAAGGTGGTGGCATCATGGTTTAGATGCCTCTGAGCTGCAAGGACAACATCACTTTTCAAAGAGAAAAAAGGTTCTTGATGGTTAAACAATAAGTTCATAATGACCTAAACAAATAGCCACAGAGAGCCGTACTGAAGTTTAGACTAAGTAAACCACACGTTTAAGAAAAAGGATCTGCAAATGTTAGTACATAAATATTTACAAACAATCTTAAAATTTTCAAGGACCAAGCTGGAAAAATTGGATATCAGATTTTTCTTGAAAGCAGTTACTCTGCAAATGATCTAGATTCTTGTGAATCAGTGAATTTCTCAGCTAATGGGATTAAAATCAGAGTACAGCATTTTAGATTAATTCAGCATTATTTGAATTAATCTTATACCTTTATCCCTCTTACTTCACAACCCTATATTTTGGATATGTCAGTGTAGACTGAATGGATGCCTTAGGCATGCTAGTACTGGCAATTTTACAAATATACTCAAATAAGAAATAAGAAATGTATTATAATAGAATAATATAATAATTTATATATATATATTTAGAGATGTATGAATGATGCTTTATGATACCATTAATCATCTGATCATCAGACTGATTAAATTTCACCTTAAAAACACAATAGGCATTTACTCTATATGAATATACAGGATGTCTTGCATTTATTTCATGACTTCACTGTTGTTTTGTTTTACTCCAGATTCCAAGATACATTCTTACACTCCATGAGCTTTTGGCCCACACACCTCATGAACATATCGAGAGAAACAGCCTGGACTATGCCAAATCTAAGCTGGAGGAGCTTTCACGGTATTTACTTAAAAACTCTCGATTTAGCATGAAGTCTTCTCACCTGTTGAAGTTTAAGTCCTGATTTCATGTCCTTTATTTTAGAATAATGCATGATGAGGTGAGCGAGACGGAAAACATCAGGAAAAACCTGGCAATAGAGCGTATGATCATAGAGGGATGTGAGGTCCTCCTTGACACCAGCCAGACATTCGTGAGACAAGGTATCATCCACCTTCTTCACAACATAATGGAAATTGTTGTCCTTCCAAATTACCTGACCAGCCTGATTTCACAGGGTGCAAAGGGAATAGCTTGATGTTCTTAAGGGAATTACATTACTCGAAGGGAGAGTCTGTAATTTCCAAATGTAATTAGACTGTTCTGAGGAAAACTGATGATGAATCAGGAACTGTAAATGTCAGATGTCCCCAACAGGCTTTGGTGGGGGAGCAGAGGGTTAAAAGGGTGGAAGCTAATTCAGTCCCTATTATCTCATTTACTACTTTATTTAAATGTTCTTTTCTGTTTTGTTATTTTTGGTACACTTTTTTTCCCCTATACACTTGAAAGTCAATATACGCATGCATATATGCATAAAATGTGTATATGTTTGCATTGCCTTAAAAATTGCTATTTATAATTACATAGGAGCAAATCTCGCATTTATTGAGGCAGACAACTTTATGCTACGGCAGCACAGGGCTGACTAACTACTGACTGTAGAGGTCACCATTTCTCTGTGACTGTGGCAAGTTAGGCATATATATATATATATATATATATATATATATATATATATATATATATATTTTTTTTTTACAGCTGGGGTATGATAAGTATTAATGTCAACATTGTTAAACTACTCAGACAAACATGTGTTATGGATCTAC
>NW_015151371.1:91313-114360 GCF_000732505.1 Cyprinodon variegatus
CATATATATATATATATATATATATATATATATATATATATATATATATATATATTATTTTATTTTATTCTTTTGTGTGTCTGAGTATTGGATGAAAAACAAGTTTAACAGGAAGGTTACATACTGTAAGTTAATTTAAGTGCAATTAGATGGAGAGGGGGTATGAAAAATAAGTTTCAGGGGAGAGGGGTAGAAGCGAAGGAGGGAGCTGGTCTTGTTGCGAAAGGCTGACCATTAGACATCACTGAGAATTACACTGTAGCTTTAAGTCAGATTAAACCCTTAACTATATTAGGTCAGTTATGATCACCAAACATTAGTTTTGTCCTACTTACACCACTTTTTACTAATTAATTAAACAGCAGCATAGACTTTGGAACATATTCTATTTAAGAGACATATTTGGGCTGAACCTTTATCATTCTGCCAGATGCCATGTTGTCATTGTGATATAATGATTTTCATTGTGGTTAAACTCGTTTCACTTTGTCCTTGGTTGCATTTGCAAAGTGAAATCTGATAATTTTTATGTATGCTGTGAATGATCTTACTGTATTTAGAGCTCTGAATTTGGAGTCATACAAATATTTTGTTTTCTATTAAAAGAGATAATTTCCTGAATCCTAGCTGATATAAAACTAAGAAGAAAATAATCCTATTTAATGTGAGATGATGAGAAAACATATTTTTGGTCTTTGTGTACAGTGTATAATAATATCTGTAAATACGGATCTCCTGTTCTAATTGCGAGCTGTTTTAATTCATGCATATCCAGGATCTTTAATCCAGGTGCCAATGAGCGAGAAGGGCAAGATCACCCGTGGGCGGCTGGGTTCTCTGTCTCTAAAGAAGGAGGGGGAGAGGCAGTGCTTTCTCTTTTCTAAGCATTTGATCATCTGCACCAGAGGTTCTGGGGGCAAGCTTCATCTCACCAAGGTAAGCCTTTGCTGCAGAGCTAACCTAAATGACAGCTTTTCCTCATTTTAAACATTTTACAGCACACTAAGCTGAAATGAGGGCCATAATCAACAGCACACATATACAGTATACACCTACAATATAAACTCATTTTAGAAATGTCTATCATAGAGCAACCCACCCTTTATAGTTAAGGAAAAACATTAGGTAACGCAGGGTAGTATGTGTTTTTCTCTGTGACAAAACATATCTGAGAATTTCAGGTAAATATTAATGCATCTTTATTTTATTTAATTCAAGTGTTAAAATGAAAGAACTTTTTTATGTTCTTTAGGATGCAAATTCTATTTCTAACGAGGATCAAATCAGGACTCTCACATTTATTCCCACTTAATATAGCTAAAATTACACACTGGAGTGTCACATCATGTACTCGGTCTGTGGTACTTTAGGGGAAGTAGTCAGCAATTGAAGAACGCTCAAATAAGCTGCTTTCATACCCCAGTTCAAAAGGAAAGCAGACTGCGAGATGTAAAAATAAAAGTCTCCAAAATGTCATCATGGGACCTGCAGCAGGCTACTAATGACTGAAATAAACATCTATACAAGCAGAAAGAGATTTTTACAAATGCAACAATCATGGAAGATCTGAAAGAAGAAAAACTTTAAGAAAAACATGACTATTCCAACTATCAATTTGCTTTCCAAATAGAGCAATATAAATTGCAGGACTGCTAAAAAAAATTATAGAAAAAATAAAAAGCAAAATCCAAATGATCCACAGGAATGTCTACAAACCCTGGTACAGATGCAGTAAACATGTAACGGCAATCCATCTAGTAAAGCATGGTGGTGGCTGTGTGATATGGTGGGAAAACTTTTTTATCATTTACTGGGGTTTATTTTAATATGGAGATAAATAAGAAAAGTTACAAATACATGTCTGCCCCCATTTTCAGCTAGATTTAAAAAATCTATTTCATTTTTAGCATTACACTTAATTCAAACACTTATTGTTATTAATAAAAGCATTATTTCACCGGAGGCAAAAATATAGCCTTCTGCTGGCTAAGTTAAAGTCCAGAAACAAAATCTATGGAGTTAACTGATTAAAGCCATATACAAAAGTTGATAGGAGTTGAACAACCTTGGAAGGAAAAGTGAACAATTATTGCCATAACAAAATGACACACTGACAGAATCCTCTCAAAGAGCTCTGAATTGTATAAACATATTTAGCTAGGTTACTGCACATTATTATATATACAATATTTTCTTTTTTTTTGTCATTTCTCCTTTTAACACACTTGTTTTCTTTTCAGCTGAATCGTACAGAACAGATGACACGGATGATGAAGGTGGCAAATGTTTTCAAATGAATTACTATGGTCCTAGTTTATTGCATTACACAAACCTGCCATTTCAACAGGAGCATGTAGATCCATAACACATGTTTGTCTGAGTAGTTTAACAATGTTGACATTAATACTTATCATACCCCAGCTGTAAAAAAAAATATATATATATATATCTGCATATATTTGTGAAGCAAATATAGCTGTTAGCATACGATGCAATTTATTGACTTTTAATTTCTGTTTTCATACAACAGCCAGGTTAATGCACACAAGCAAGATTTATCTGCATCACATTAGGATGATATTGTGCCTTATTTCACAATACTACATGCATTACACTCAACACTTGTGATAAATCCTGAGAAATGTGCATTCTTAGATTAAAAGCATGTTTTGCTAATAGTAGCTGTTACGCATAGATGTATTATGGTGAGTGAAAAGAGGCTGGTGGGAAAAACTAAATTTATTTTTTACATGCTATTTTTAGAACGGAGTGGTCTCGCTTATAGACTGCACTCTGATGGAGGAGCCTGAGGGGACAGATGACGAGTGTAAGTGTTTAATTATCGTTCCGGCTTGCAGCATTTTGCGTTATATGCACTTTGTTTTAAGTTTTGCGTGAAGTCTGATTGCCATAGTAAATAATAATCTATGATGTTGGATAATCACACTGGGTTCACATTTAATAATTTGGGCAGCCCAACTAAAACATAATATCAAATTAAAATATAAGATTAAATTATCTTAAGAGTATGAGATATGAGAGCCAATGAATTATTTTGCAAGTTTAAAATTTGATTCTCTAATACCTTTTCGTGCCTTTGTACCCAACTTTATTAATTTTCCGGCAGTTCAGTGTAATTTTGCTAAAACAGATTGACGTAGCAGAGAAAATCAACGATGCACTAATAACAATTTATGATGGTTTATGAGGTTTGACCTACCAGCACTAATTTCAACAGATGAATATATTACATTAGGAACTATAAAATCAGACAAAAAAAGAAAAGTATTGAAACATTTTCCCTCTCCAGCTTCTTTTATTAGTGGTAAGCTCAGCTTAGTGTAGCTAGCATTAGTAATACTACAGCCTACTTGTGTGTAGATCCATAGAGTATTTCTGCATATTTTTTTCATTATCCACAATGTTCTATGATACATTAATTGCTGTATTAGATTTAGCCTTCCTATTATCTGTGGAAAAGGCTTGCTCTCTTTCACAGTCTTGACATCTAATTCTTGACACTTTTTTGACATAATATTTGAAACATCCCAGGGATTCTAGAAAATAGGTAACACTGTCTTGTTCCCTCATTAATGGCTTCCATATGAAAGAGAGTTGTTTTTGCCACGACCTGGTGGTGCTTAATATAGTCACGGTAAATTGCCTGTACTCATATAGCCCCTTTTCAGTTTAGAGGACTCCAAAGTCCATATGGTGTATTCACTCACCCGTTGGTATCAAATCTAACTAATTGGTATTAGTTAGTTCTGGTTACCAGATTTCTTAATCCATTTTAAATCTTTGAGAAACATATTTTACTGGCTTTGCTAGAACAATGTATTTATGCTTTATATTACAACTTTTGTATTTTAAGCAGAACTCATAGCAGGCCCTAAAAAGCATTTTTATACCTTGTCTGCATATTTGATCAGAGCTATAGAGAAAATGACATCTAGCCTTTGTGCTCCCCCTCAAAGCTAAATCCGACAAGAGCGGCCAGGACATGGAGCACCTGGATTTCAAGATTGTTGTGGAGCCAAAGGACAGCCAGTCATTCACAATCATCCTGGTGGCCTCCTCCAGGCAGGAGAAGTCTGCTTGGACCAGTGACATCAGCCAGGCATGTCAACACACATAACAATCTCATGCAGTTAGACACAAAGCTGAGCATGTTGGCTGAAAGCCTTCGTATAAGAGAACTTGCTAACATTTCCTCTGTCTCATCTGTTTACTTCACTGCCCCTTTCCTGCAGTGCATAGACAACATCCGCTGCAATGGTCTGATGATGAATGCTTTTGAAGACAACTCTAAAGTCACAGTGCCTCAGATGATAAAGTGAGATATAATTCATCTACATTCAATGCTGTGTGTTTGGCCTGCTCAGAACCCTTTAAAGTCTGGTTTCTGTGGACCATTGTTTTGCAAACAGATCTGATTCCAGTCTGTACTGTGATGATGTGGATATCCGCTTCAGCAAGATGATGAACTCCTGCAAAGTGCTACAGATTCGCTACGCCAGTGTTGAACGTTTGCTGGAAAGACTGACTGATCTCCGTTTCCTTTCCATCGACTTCTTGAACACTTTCTTGCACTCCTACCGTGTATTCACCACCGCTGATGTGGTGCTGGATAAACTCATTACTATCTACAAGAAGCCCATCAGTGCCATCCCTGCTCAGTGAGTTATGAAGCATTTTTAACATTTTTGAATATTTTACTGTTTTCAACAACTTTTACGGTCAAACAACAAACCAAATGTCAAGTGTCTGGCAGACCTGCATCTTTCTGATGCTGGTGTAGTGTGTGCCCCCATAGGGAAGTCTTCAGTTTTTGCCTTTCAGTTACTCAGAAATATTTTTATTTATTTTTAATTTCTTTATTTTTCTATTTCTTTAACCTTTACTTAGCAAAATAGGTCTGTTAAAAACTAATATGGAATTTGAAAGAATTTGAATTTGAATTACTACATTCAGCTGATTGATCGACTGACTGATTGATTGTAAAAAAAAATAACAGTCAATCAATTATAATTTATTTTAAATGTAATTATGAGGATTGATTGATTGATTGATTGATTGATTGATTGATTGATTGATTGATTGATTGATTGATTGATTGATTGATTGATTGATTGATTGGCTGGCTGGCTAGCTGGTTGATTGACAGATTTCAGTTGAAAGTTGAAAGACAGTTGAAACTAACCTTGCCCTTCTTTCTAAAACCTACTAATGATGCTTTTTCTACAAAAATGAAGAGCCTTTGAGATTACTGTAAATGAGTCTCCCCTGGCCTTGATAAATCATAAGCCATAGTCCCAGATTTTTGGAAAGACAAGTTCAGATTCACCAGCCAATCAATAAAACACTTAAGCAGCATCTGTCTGATAACATGAAGTTGGGAAAAAGCAACCTGATTACCCAGATCAGAGAAAATCAAGAACATCTTGGGGAAAAAAGTAATTATATCTATTTGTCTAGAAAGAGTTACACTGCTGTTTACAAGAATTTCAGAATCCGGAGAACCACAGCGAAATAAAATATGAAAAAGGGGTAAACTCCCCAGAAGTGTCCAACTCACCAAAAACACCTTAAGAGCACACTAATGCCTGACAAAAAAAAAAAAAATAACTTCTAGAGGGTCGTAGCTTTTACTTGCCTTCCTTATGGTTCCCATTAGGGATTCAACAACATATAAGAATTTCCTAAGACTGGTCTCCCATTTCCCTAATTCATTTTAATAATTTTCAAGACTTATGAGAAAATATTCTGTGGAATAATGTAACAAAAGTCTTCGTAAGGGGATAAACCATATAAATCCAAGTGAAACCTAATAAAGATTTTTAAGAAAAGAACATAATTCCAGTTTTTAAAAAAAGATGTTGAGATTGTTTACAATGGGACAGTTCACCAGTCTATCACAGGGCAACACAGAGACAAACAGGACAAACAACCATTCACACACACACTCATGCCTAAGGAGACTTTAGAGAAGCAAATTACCCTAACAGTCACGTTTTTGAACTGTAGGAGGAAGCCGGAGTACCTGGAGAGAACCTATGCAAGCACAGGGAGAACATGCAAACTCCATGCAGAAATATCCTGGGCCTGGAATCGGACCCAGAACTTTCTTGCTACAAGGCAGAAATGCTACCCATAACACCGCTGTGCAGACCTTATTTTTTTCACTACATATTTATTTTTGAAATATCTGACCTTGCAAAGACCTTGTCTGATATTCTGTATTTCTACCCATGAAATATCTCTAATCATGATGGGCCGCCATTTTTTGGAGCAAGTAAATCCCTGTTTATAACTTTGACCAATTATGCTTGAAAACCTTACACTGTAGCGGAATCAAACAATTCTGCAAAACACACAAAGTAAAATTCCTCCACAAGGTTTTCAGAACACTAACTGTCGGTTATTAGAAAAATTATTTAATTAACTGAAACATTGCAAAGTGACAAAATAGCTGAGCTTGGAAGAAATCTGCAATGTGACAGATTTCTTTTCACAGCACAATATCTGGTTTAGCAGGTAATAAGAACACAGTGAAATGTTAAATAAGGCCAAGGCTTTGAAATGCTCCAGTTTGTCCGCATCCACTTGTGCAGATTTTGTTTCGAGCTGTAGGGGAGCAATTTGGCCTAGTTCCTTATTTTAACTGGGAAAGTCTAAACTCCGATCTGTCCCTCTATGCCAACTATCCTTGATGCTGCAGGACCACACCCCGCCTGTCCTTTTTATCTGTCTATTTTTAAAGGCATGTGTAGAGTGAAATATAGACAGTAGAGGAGCATTATGGGCTAAATCCCAGGACTGCATGCCTACAGTGAGGAACCAGCTATGGGGTTCGGATCAGACAGAGCTCCCCATGTCCACGCCCTGCAGTATACTTCCCCATGGTGCTTGTAATGTCACTGTGAGACACCTACACTTGGCTGCTTGTGTCAGCAGTGGCCATGCGCACTATCACTCGCTGTGCTATTTATGGGAACCCGTGAGGTCGGCAGGAGGGTGGTGGGAGAGGTTTACTGAAATGCTGCAGTCTGTATCCTGCTCCAAAATCTTAAGACTTGCTCACAAAAACCTTTTTGAATGCTGGTTTTACTTGTTTTGCATGTAATGGTTGGAGGTTTATATGCTCCATGACATAACTACAATATCATTATTTATTTCTTTTAATTAATAATTTAAACTGTTCTGTTTTGGGGGTGGAATGACACTGACTTTTATAGTTTCGTTTTTGCTATACATGGTCAGAATATACATAATACTAGAATAGCACCCAGAAAACACAGACCTCCAAGCAGCAAATTTTGCCCCAGATTGTGACCGTACACCTACTGTATAGTTAAAAGTCAAATTTGAATCATGACCAAATTTATATTAATTATTCATTGGCACAAGGAGCAACTCTGGTAAAAATTTATTTAAAATCCATCCATAACTTTTCAAGTTATCCTGTACACAGAATGACAAACTCTCCTAAAAACAAAACATGTTCCCCGAAAAGCAGATATAAACAATGAATAGATCTATATTTATCTCATTACCTGTGAAGTTTACTCTTAGATTTATATAGTATTAAAACAGTAATTGATGATCCAGTGTTAGTGAGTGATTATGCTATTATAATTTTACAAATTTAGCCAAGAAAGGAACTTTAATATCCCGATGTTACCAGCCTGTTGGTAAGTGGTTGAGGTGTATTTTCTCATGTGACATTTATCCTATTCTAGGGGTGCATGGTAGCATGTTTGTATAGTTTTAATCTTATGTGGATTTAGCAAATGAACCATAAATTAAAACTGGCTATCATATCATGCAAACCTGTTTCTTTATGCTAATCTCAATGCAGGTCACTGGAGTTATTCTTTGCCAGCAGCCAGAACAACAAACTCCTATATGGAGAGACTCCAAGTTCTCCTAGAGCCAGCAGGAAGTTTTCCTCCCCTCCTCCTCTTGCCATTGCCAAGAACTCTTCCCCTAACCGCAGACGCAAGCTCTCTCTCAACATCCCCATCATCACTGGGGGCAAAGCTCTTGACCTTGCTGCCCTCAGCTGCTCCTCAAATGGCTATGCAAGCATGTATTCCACCATGTCACCATTTAGCAAGACCACCTTGGACATCAACAAGCTCTATGTGTCCAGTCCCATTTCAAGCAAAATCCCTGATGAGGGAGAAGATAAAAAGGACAAGGTTGAAGAGACATCAGTGTGCAAACAAGGTTGGTCAGCTGCAAGAAATCCTGGGAAAATACATAGTTTGCTGTAATTCTAATGTTTTAGCCAATTCTTGTTTCCTTTTAGATCTTTCTGTAAGAGAAGAGAGTGATAATGATCAAAACCACAGTGACGACGGGGACCCAGAAGCATCTCCAACCAAGTCCCCAACCACACCAAAAAACGTCAAATGCAAAAACTCCTCAGGTACAAGACCAGAAGCGTGACATAACACAAGAGCATCACAGACATCAGAGTGCATTTATTCTATTAAATTACATTTTTCTCAGTTGTAGTTAGTCATATATTTAGTTTATTTAGATGCTACAATAATCCCTTTCAAATCTAGAATAAAAATCTCTCTTCATCAAGGGCTGGTATATCCTATGTGCTTTCTAAAGGAAATTGGGACAAAGCTGCTGTAAATAATAATGTGTTCATGGATATGAGCATGTGGGGAAAACCAAAGCTTGGCTCCTGTAGGTGCTAAGAAAAACTTGTGTCATAGCAACTACATCAAGAGCGTGCTTTCCCTGCCACCCCCAGTAATGAGTGTTTCACTGGCACCAAGATTATTTTCGAGTTCTAATTTTATTGTTGATAAATACACTCTAGATTTTAAACAGCAAATCTTGGACAATGACATGTGAAATCTAGTGAAACTGTTGAGCCGAGTGAGAGATTTCTATCAGCAAACGAGCCTGTGAGTCGAATGTGGCAGAGAGCAGAGAATCTGTTGATTTCACTGTTATGCTGATATTTGCAGGCTATATTTAGCAGCAACCATCTTAAATATCAAAGCCTCTTGAAGAGAAGAGTCTGGAGGGAAACTGTTGTGTCGGTCTCTAGTGCTCCCTAGTGGAGGCTTGTGCAAGGAAAACCAGGTTATTCTGCAGTCTGAATATATTTAGTTATTTTTAGTAAAAGGCAGTTACATAACCATTTTCTTTTAAAAATAATTTGTTTTGAATATAAAAATATGATCATTCTTTTCTGTTCTTCTTTAATGTTTTCCTTGCTTTCCTACATATCTGCTAGTTTAAAAAACATGGTCTGAATAAAGAAACATGTCTTTTTTTGGTATTTTTCTGTAGAGTTTTCTCTCTTTTCCTATAACAATGGCATGGTCATGTCTTCGTGTCGGGAGCTCGACAACAACCGCAGTGCTCTGTCTGCTGCCTCGGCCTTTGCCATTGCCACAGCTGGAGCCAATGAGGGAACGCCTACAAAGGAAAAATATCGGCGGATGTCTCTTGCCAGCACAGGTATGCACAGCTATCTGGTCTCTGTAAGTCTCTAAAAACGTTTGGCAGAGTGGAGACAATTATTTGTCCACCTCTAACTTCTCTTTGTGATATTGCAACTGCAACTTTTGCCTTTTATATAGATTGCCATCTCTTTTGTCTCGCCTTTTCATCAAACTACAATTAGTAGCTAAATTTTTTGTAATTTTTCTTTTTTTAAAAGCATCAACTTTTTAACATGATGTTTTCTGCTCAAGAAGAGCAGAATTGCTTTTCTGGAGCAATTCTGTCATTCTCTTAAGATCTTTACAAAATTCAACCAGCTGTGAACAGATCAACCATTGATTGCCTTTACTGATTTCATACTGGAAAAATGTACTTGTTACATCGGCTCAATAGTCAAAAAGAAAAATGTGCCAAAAGGTGCATGGGGGTATATACAGTATATACAGTGCGTCCAAATATATATACAGCTGAAGTCTATTATTTAACATGACTCTCAAATATAATTATCTAGTTCAGGAGTTGCTGTTTTAAAAACTAAGATTTGTTATGTGTTTTAAGCATTTAGAAAAGTAAAACTTATTATACTTGTGTTTCACGATAAAAGGCAAAACATAAAAGCAATCATTTTCCACTCAATAAGCGCAAACTGTTCCAATTAAGGTGCAAAGCTGCAATTTGTAACTTCTAGAAGTTAGTTTTCACCATTTTGTTTCTGGACGGTAGCCCCAGCTTCCTAATTGGATTTAAAAATTAGCTTAATGAAAAAAAGGCTCGGTTTACATAGATATAAAATAACTTGACATTTATCAACCTTACCTTTGCATTAACTATTAGGGTCCCAGATAAGCAGGAAACATTGCGCTGCAGCTTTCTCTCCATACACTTACAAGCTCTCTTCTTTTTTTATTACACAAACCAAAGTTCTATTTCCATGCTATCATTCCAAGTATCAAAGTCATTTAAGATATTTGTAGTCTGTTTTAACAGGGTTTGTTTGCTTGTTTTTTTTATGAACTTCAGGTTTCCCAACAGATCAGAGAAATGGTGACAAGGAGTTTGTGATCAGACGAGCGGCGACCAACAGAGTCCTGAATGTCCTGAGGCACTGGGTGTCCAAACACTTCCCGGTAAATGTTCTGTTCAAGATACTTTTACGTTTCTGTCTGTAGCAAAACTGCTTTGCTGAATAACCAGCAAGTATCCAAAAACTAATAAGTAAAACTGAAGACTTTAACAAGTTGGATGACATGAGAGGAAGATTTTTTTTGGAATCCTGATCCACTTTATTATTCTTTGTAAAGTTTTATGTAAAGTCATGTTTTTTTCTGTCTCTAAAGGACTTTGAGAGTAACAATGAGCTGAAAACTAAGGTTATTGCCTTCCTGGAGGAAGTGATGCATGATCCTGAGCTGCTTACACAAGAGAGGAAAGCAGCAGCAAATATAATCAGGTATCAATGACACTGCAATATCAAACTGGATTTCATTCTTTAATTTATGTATGTCTGCCCTAAGTCAGGATTCACAGAGATCATTTGCTTGATTATTAAACAACAAATAAAAGAAGAGGGATTACTTAATTTAATTATCAGTTTGACAAAGCTGTGATTTTTATTCTATTGTCATGAGATGAGCAGAAAACCAAAGCATGAAAAAAAAAAATCCAAATAGAACAAAAGTAATTTTCAAATTGGTATTAGCGAAAATGCACCTAATAACAAAAATGCACAAAATAAAAACATCTTTTAAGGTGTCTTTTGGATATGAATAACTGTTAAAAAAAATTTCTCATCTTAATAAAACAAAACAATACAATCTACATTTGTTGAGGAAAAACCCAGTCCAGGTTAATGCTAACTTTTTTTCTCTGTCAGGACTTTAACTCAGGAGGATCACAGTGACAACCAGATCACCATGGAAGATGTGACACAACTGGTGAGTCCAGTCAGTCATTTGCTGTGTTCACAGGTTGTTTACTCATCCTTTAAGAACAGGTGATTTTTAACCTTTTTACAACTGATTCTGATTCTGAACTTTTGTAGAAAAGTTCAAGAGGGCAATATCAGTCCAAATGTACGTAAGCATACATTGATTGGTTTAACATATTGAATCCTCATCTTGTACCTGACTTGTTTTGAAATACATATTGATATTCTTCTTGTGCCTAAACCAGCTGAAAAGCCTAATGGCCACATGAAACTTTAAGAAACATTAAAGTTTTTTTGTTTTTTTTTACTATTTTTTCTCTCTTTGCGGTAAAAGCTTTAATATGCTTACCGGTAATTTGTTCTACTGTACAAAAAGATGCCTAGCATTGCAATATTTGTGATTAAAAGATAATTGCAATAAAACAAAACAAAGTAAGATCTGGTTTTCTAATATTGTCAGAGGGGAGGGTTAAAAAAAGCTGAGGATAAGGATGTAATGTGAATAAGTATGTGAAATTTTATGTTGTCGCTTATTTATTTTTTTTGTTGGTTGTCTTGTATTGCTGAAAGTTACTTTTTAATACGCCGTTTAATGAAACAGTTATGTGGTAGGCTTCACCACATATGTGCTGGTCAAAACAAGCCCTGCAATGTGCAGCATAAAAAAGTATATTTACTTGACTCACGCTCGGAAACAAAAAAGGGACATTGCTAGAAAACACTCCAATTATTGCAGCAATTTAAATGAAAATGCAATTAGAAATGCAAGTTGCAATTTGTTTCACACTTTGATTTGGAAATCATGTTGGATTCAAGTTAAGTATGTTGTATTTGGAAGCCCAGTTAATTTGGCAACTGAGAGGAACAGCTTGGTTTGTAATCCTGCTGTGTTTTTTTTTTTTTTTTTTACAATACAAGCAATGCAAGCCCATAACAACATATTTCTATTAATTTTGTGTGTTCAAACACAAACAATAGAATTTTCCAGCTCTATATCTCTCACTGATGTGATTAATATAAATACTCAAGCATGCAAAAAGAAAAAGGTTTTATGTAAACTTGAGTTTTCAGTTTTACAAAGCCTTGTTGTATATTAAACTTTGGTTGGCTCTCAGCTGGGACCCCAAGTCCAAGTAGGGCATCTTTTGGTTTTTGAACTTAGCGTATATTCCATCTATTGAGTACTAATCAAAAACACTTTGGTATTAAATAAAAAGTAATAAAAAGCTGCATTCCTGATTTCAAGTGTAACATTTTGATACAAAGTTGCAGAAATAAACACTTTTTTTATATATTCTGATTTTGATTGAAATGGCCTTTATTAGCTACTTGCATAGAGTGTATACAGTTCACAGAAATCAAATAGTATATCTGAGATAAAGGAAACAAAAGGCCCTGTTTTCAACATAATTTCAACCAAATAAGGTTTTCTTTTACATTTGTAAATCTCTTTTGTGTTGAAGATAAAATTGAGGAAAGGCTCTCATTTTCTGTCTTGATTCGTTTGTAAAGACAGGGTAAAGTTTGGAAGAGGAAGTATACAGAAAAGATTTCTGTGCACTGACATGGAACATGTCCTTTTAATTATTTACATATTGGACATTTTTTTACACTCCCTTAACTTTTTCTTATAGACTTTTCAACCATGCACTAACAAAAGAATAATAAGAATAACACTGAAGTGCAGAATCCTGACTTATAAGGAAAATTATAAGTTAATCTTTTTTGTCTTGTTTTATATTCTTTAAATTTGAAAACTTTGATGTAGCCATAAATATATACAGTTTATCCAACTTTCATTAGTCTCAATATTAACACATCTGCTCTCTTACAGGTTATATATCCATTTGAAAATCTATTGCAAGACTTGAAAGTTAACACAGTCTGAGTGATTTTGCATAAACAAACAAGAAAAAACTTCAGTCTCTGGACATTTTAGGGTTTTACAAGCATAGCTCAAACGATTTGTAGCTGTGCTTGCATAAAACATAGATGTAAGCAGAGGTTGCCTATAAATTATATGTTCTAGTGTTTAACTGATATATCAACTTCTTTGTGTAACTAAGGTTGGAGGGGGGAAAGCTGAACCATTTGAGAGCCACTCTGCCATGGAAATAGCAGAGCAACTAACTCTCCTTGACCACCTGGTGTTTAAAGTCATTCCCTATGAGTAAGCGTCATAATACAGCTGTACACATCAGTGACCTACGCCACAATACGTCAGTTCTATAATTTCAATTCCTTTTAAATTACAGGGAATTCTTTGGTCAAGGTTGGATGAAGAATGACAAAAATGAGAAGACCCCATATATCATGAGAACCACAAAGCACTTCAATGATGTAAGGAACATAATCTTACAGACACCTTTAGCTTATTTAACTTACCCTGATATGACAAAATGTTTTTTTCTTCCCACCAAAGACAAGCAACCTGATCGCCACAGAGATCCTGCGATGTGACGACTTGGTCTCCCGGGTGGCTGTCATAGAGAAATGGGTGGCTGTGGCTGACATATGCCGTTGTTTGCATAACTACAATGCTGTGCTCGAAATCACCTCTTCTCTAAACCGTAGCTCCGTTTTCCGCCTCAAGAAGACCTGGCTCAAGGTTTCCAAACAGGTACCTGTCTCTGCAGATGTTGTTCCAGTTTGTTCTTGATGTCCTTTCAAAGAAAAACATTCATTATTACTCCTTTTTTTTTATAGACCAAAACCCTCATTGACAAGCTCCAAAAGCTGGTTTCATCAGAAGGAAGGTTCAAGAACCTGAGAGAAGCTCTAAAGAAGTAAGTTCAGTTGAGACACCGTTGGTCGAAGTTAAAAAGAAAAAGGGTGGATGATGAAAATGTGTTTTCCTCCCACCAGCTGTGATCCTCCCTGCGTTCCATATCTGGGGATGTACCTCACTGATTTGGCTTTCATTGAAGAAGGAACACCAAACTACACTGAAGACAATTTGGTCAACTTCTCAAAGATGAGGATGGTAAGAGGTTTTGAGATTTGATACATGAGATGTAAATTTGAACTTTACATCTAGAAAGTAACATCTTGCTATGTTTTTCTTCCTTTTAAAGATATCTCACATAATCAGAGAAATCAGGCAGTTTCAACAAACAGCATATAAGATTGACCTGCAACCAAAGGTAAATCAGTGGTGGAGCTGAGACTTTTATGTACTTGGAATAAATATAGAATGAACAAAAAACACATACCTAAAGTGGTAAATAATAAAAATGACTACTTTAAGGCATGTGGCAGTCACAGAATTTAATTTAAACCCTATTTCAAAAATAGTTTATAAAATCTTAAAATATGATGTCATGAACACACCTCGAGTCTGACTTATGTTTATGCTCTTATGTTTAAAGTCACACTAAAGGACAAAGTAAGGAAATATCTGCAAAACATTTTTCTGATGATTTACTTATTTTCCTTCGGTCTTAGTCAAGACCTCATATGGATACTGCCAAATAGGTCAGCGTTTCATGTTTTCTTGGTTTTTAGCATGACAGCTGTATCTGCTAGTTTAGCAAATTATTGATTGTTTCAAAACTAAACAAATTTGTAAATGTTAAGAAATGCAGTATAAACCATAGATTAGTTTTATTTTGCTTGTGATATATAAAAATAACTTATAGGTTTTCATAGTGGGAGAAAAATGCAAATCAGTCAAAAACTTTTTTTCCAATACTTTTGTAACTTTTAGTTTGTGTTTTTTTTATTTACAAAACTCAAAATTACTCACCTAATGCATCTCTAAATTTAGGAAACAACTCTTCAAAAATGTTTGAATACCTAGTTTTCCCTTTGGATAAACAGATTATTGTCTTGTGGGTTATTTTAAAAAAAATCTAAGAGATTAACAGCACCTTAGGAGAAGCAGCTCTTTAAATAAGTTTCCGTTAGACTGTTGAATGATCTATATCAACCTGCCATCACTTGTAACTTGAACTTAGAGGCATCTGAACTCCTCTCCTCAAAGTAAAGATTCAAGAGAAAGCCTTTTATTCTTTTCAAGTATAGAGAATTGCCCTGTCTACAGATTTTAATCATCACTGCATTACAGCTATTAGATTATCCCCTTTATCCTAAGAGCTGTGAAGTCCATTGGATTCACCTTCAGGTTTTTATTTATTTTTATGGCAGACTGCCCAACAGGGAGGAGAGACATTTTAGACTTTGATGTATAAGGTAACAGGATACCTTGTATGGAATATAAAGCTTTGGACCACCACTTGGAGCTAAACCTGTATGGGGACAGTATGGATGGTTCCTGGATGTGCCATTTTATAGCATCATAAACTAGCATTAGAAGCTAACCAGTATGTACTGTAGCTTAAAGTCTTTTATTATCCTATCTGTAAATGATCACTTTGACCAGAACTTAAAGGAATATGGTACCATAGATAATGCAATTGAGCTGCATTCTTGACCGTGAAGCAATGGAAACAGAAAGATTGGAAACATTGCATACATTGGACTAAACTAAAATAGTTATACATGACTTTTTGAAAGTGTCTTCAAAGCAGTTGATATGATAGACAAGTCTTTGTTTAAAATAGTTAAGAAAAAAACAGAGTATTTTTAGACAGGAGCACAGATTCTGATCTTGGAAAGCAAAGGCTGTTTGGTGGGATGTATCAGCTGAAAATCTAACTCTCTTAAAACCTGAAAGTTTTACAGGCTACATATTAATTGAAATACAATGCTTATCCTGATCATTTTCCATTAATGAAAGCACAACAAATTAAATCTGGACTTTGGGGAATTGAGGTTGTATGGTTTTTAAATGCTAATTAATAAATATAAGTCGTTCCATATCTTTATTAATTCTGATGTCTGATATAGACGCATTTTCATGTCTTTTCAAATTCACTTTTCCGTCTGAAGAAGACCTGGCGTTTATTGTAAAGTGGCTGCACTGTAAAAATGATATATCTGGATGTCAGAGCTTTTTTATTTCTGAATTAAACATGATAACTGTTTAGTTTAAGTCTCTTAACAATTGTTGTTTCTTGGTCTGTTCCAGGTAGCTCAGTACCTACTGGACAAGAGCTTTGTTCTTGATGAGGAAAGCATGTATGAAGCCTCACTCAGAATTGAGCCTAAAGTGCCCAACTAATGGGGAAACTGGTCCTTCACACATTTTCTTTGTTAATATAACATATAAGTTAACATCCATATTTGCATATGTATAGCTGTACATGTTAAAGATATATGTTCTTTTGTACAGTAGATGTTTAAACTTGTTTGATGACACATTTTTGGTGTATATTTTTTGGTCTGTTGTCCTGTTGACACCTTGACTTTTATTTTTAGTTTTTGTTTAAATAATCAAATAATAATAACAATAATAATATTAACAATAATAGAGGTCACTGTAGTTGCATGCAACTGTGTTTCTTAGTGACCAATGACATTATTTTGCATCATATACTACTGTGTCGAATTTGCACTTACTGAGCACTAATGCTGCTGGCTGTTTTTCAGCAGGCTTGAGTTTTATTGATCAATGAAGTTCTCTGCAAACAATGTAGCATTGTATAAATGAATTGCAAAAAAAAAAAAGAAGAAGAAAAAAATCAGGTAAATAAGCCCATAGAAAATAGGCTAATTGTTTTTTAAAAGAGGGAACAATGATCAGTGGAAATGACAGCGAGATATCCAAAGTATTTGTGTCTCTGTGCTTCCCAAACCAAAAATGGAAGATATTTATGTCTTCATGTATGTTTAATAATCCTAATATGGTTGTTTCCAACTGTTTCCTATTAATTCCCTGAGTTTCATTGTAAAGTAATCTAATCTGACCAACAAGGAATGAAAATTAGATGGTGCTCTGTGTTTGGTCATCTTATGGTTTAATTAGGCTCACATCCATCTCGGCTCCAATAAACTTCACAGAGCTTTGTATCATTTATTTGTTTTTTTGTTTTCCTACAATTATCTTAAAGCAGGGGCTGTTTTGTTATTGAAAAGCCAGTTGCTGATAATCTCACTGCATATGTCTGATCTCCTTTAGAAAGAGCACAATGGCAGTACCACCCTGGATATAAGGGCAGAGGTGATCATATGTTATAGAGGGGGGTGTCCAACATTTTCCAACAAATCATAAAATAGCAGAAGCTAATTGCTATCCAGAAATAAATACATTCATCTTGTCAGCTACACAAGGGTATGCTAAAAAGGTTTGACCTAACCTAAACAGTTTTCCTTCAATCTTTTCCTGGCCTGTTTTCTTTCTACCTGATTTTCAACAGAAACCCAAAATAAAAAGTTTGCCAAGGAGCTTTAATTTTATGCTCAGAATGGTATTCATATGCATCAATGCATAAACCGATTCCCTCCTAAGGCAAAACCTGAAACGTGAGTCTCCTGCAAAAGTTTGACATCATAATGAGAAAATATGAAATATGTTGTCCTAAATGGCAGTAGCTTGAAGACACCGTTACCCTGCAGCAGTATGTAGAAGAAATCTGAGGTATGCTTTTGGACAGTATGCGTTTTATTTTCTTCAGTGATGAGCAAATGTTTGGGCTTATACTGCCTTTGCATAGACCCAAATTGTACAAGCATTCAAATAACTTTCATCCTCTGCTATTTAACATTTTTATTCTGATGCACCCATGCATGCTTTGCCATGTTTCTCCCAAAATATGTGCATCCAGAATAGGTAAGTTTAAATTAGCATTGAGGTGTTTAGATAAGACTCGCTTTTCTTGGGTTTCTTTTAACGGCAATAGTGGCTTGTTTTTGTTTTTTTTGTTTGTTTGTTGTTTTTTTTTTGGACAGTGGGCTGACAGGAAAGGGACATGCCACAAGCCAGATTCGAACCCGGGGTCGGCCAGAACCTTGCTTTTCTGCATAAAGTGAGTTTTAGTCATGAGGCTTCAGTGTGCAATAGTAACACATCTGTCAAAGCGTTATTTTGCAATTCTCAAAAGATGTTTTGTACAGACGGAGGACACAAAAAGTTCAAAAACTGCTTAGTCTCAATACTGTCTGATGTGCATTAATATTGTGATCGCACCTGTTACATTTAGTTAGTTCATTCCCTTATATCGAAATTCCTGGTATAACATTGGAGGAAAAAATTATTTTTTCGAATGAGAGAGCATTTGGTGGTTGAGAAGAAATTGATTCTCTCTCCCTATGTCCATTTAACATATCTACATTTCTCAAATAAATAATCTTTGAAGCAAAAGTCCTCCCTATATCCTTTTCATGTCCAACCAAAAACTGGTCACATATCCATATAGCGTCATCATCCAGTGTGGTAATAATGCTGTAGTTTTAGCTATTTTTCTTAGCAGAAAGTTGGGTTTCAATATAACTTATCCATTATGAAAACCACTGGGAAGGCAGATTGTGATCATTTTATATTTTCTGCTATAAGGAAATGTTGATTTATTTTTTTTGTCTCTCAAACACAATATACTATTCAACTATTAAACATCTATAGGATGTTACGTTTCTTTCTGCCTTTTATTTTTATTTTTTTTACAGTCCAGTAAATGTTGTTGCCTTTAATGGCCATCAATCAATGGGTTACAGATTTCATCTCTGAGTATTTTTCAATTAACTTGAAATTGACAAAAAAATGCAGTGTGATTACTTTAACAGGAAAGTGTTTGACTCTTTTTTTTTATCAGGTTCAACTCTGAGTTAAAGCTGCAAGATTTGCGACAAATTTCAAGATTAAGACAATTTATTCTATTATATATTGCAATTATTTAAGTTTAAAAAAAAAAGATAGTCATCTGATTTCGGTTACTGAAATGGTTAACACAACGGCACAGTTTGTGCAAACCTGTCTTAGAGGACTCACTGCAATGAACACATGCCGATCTAAATGTTGTACCTTCAAGTTTGGGTTCTACTTCTGTAGATTCAAAGGTTGTTGCTCTTCTGTAATTAAAAAAGACAATCTGTCCTTGCTGTTCCAGTGATTGTGGAACGTGACTGTATATCACTCTGTTATATGCATTGCTGTTAAAAAAAAAAAACTATGATAAAATGTATGTGAATGACCTCTGCCTGCAGCATTCAAACACTATTTTTGTAGTAGTATACAAGAGTTAACATGCTCTTTATATGAACCTGGGGAAGTATTTTGTACTTTGTTGTTTATTCACTTCACTGACACATGCTGTACATTTTGTACATGCAAGCTGGCATATTTCTCAATGTGGAACAGTGTAACCCTTTCAAAAACAAGCTCTATGTAAAATGCTACAACAGTGTGGTCTTGAAACCATGACTTAGAGGTAGACCCACAACTTCAAAGTGTTTGCATTTATACTGTAATCCTGTTTATAATCATTTCTGTTAGCAGGAATATAGTAACGTAGTGCTTATTCTGTGAATATCTGTATGTATTTTTACTATGTATGTACAGTACACTTTTATGGCTCATGTAGTAGGCATGCAACACCTTCACAGACAGAATAAACTATTTACTGATACTGTATACACCTATACATGCACATAATCTTATAAGGTATTTAAACAAATAAACATTTTTGCTGTTAGCAATACCCAGTGGTATGAAAATTATCTTTCAACCCTCTTGTTTCCACAGCTTAAGAATTATTCCACATTTTGTAAGAAAAATTAATGAGAAAATAAGAAAATTATGACGTTGAACATAACAAGAAATAAACAGTATGTTTACAAATTACCTCTTGTTAATAAATCCATTTTATCTCAGGAGTATCTGGTCTCAAGTGTTTTTGTAGATCTAATGGTTGTGCAAATTAGTAATAATATTCACCTACTGTATATGCAGTGTCTAGCAAGGGAACTAAGAAACCTTTTCAACAACTTTAATTTCATTGTACTACTGAGAACAGATTTTGAGATTTTAATTCAGGAAAAGTAAGCTCATTAAGGATGATATAAAATATAAGAACATAAAGGTCAAAACTGCACAAGAAACTAAATACAAACCATCACAAACTGGGTTTAAATTGGTAAAGAGGCAAACTGACCTGCAACTTTCAAAAGTGAATGGTCTTTTTAATTTTTAAAAATAAAAATAAAGAGATTTATATTTTAACTTCTGAGGCAGCAGACTGCTTTTTTCTTACACAAAAAGGTTTTAAGAGAAGTTCAAAGTGGCAAAATGATCAGCAGCCTAAGACGGGTTATTTCAAAAAAGCAAGTTGTGTGGTAGGTGCCATTGTTTGCTTTTTGCATTTATTATGGTTCCAGCATTGTTAATGGGTCCAGCATCAGATACCTTAATATTTCCCATATTTCTCCATGACTTTTCACATTGCTTATGTATATTTTAGGCAGAGGTGTCAAGTAACGAAGAACAAATACTTGTTACTGTACGTAAGTACACTTTTTAGGTATCTATACTTTACTCCATTACTTATTTTTCTTTCTACTTCTGACTTCTACTCATTACATTTTCACACAAGTATCTATGCTTTCTATTTCTTGTTTTCATTTTTAAAACAAACGTTACTTGTTACGCTTGGCTTCGGATTAATGTTTATAAATATTTATTTCACTTCATGTGCGCCACCCAATGCAGATCATTGGCGCCATCCACATCTAGTGAAAACTAATGTAACTGGATGAGTCATATAACACAAACGCAAACACTCATTGATTAGCTATTCATCAAATATGTGCTGACACTAAAGGAAATCATCTGAAGCAAGCAGGTGTTCTTCAAATTGCAAAGGTGAATTGTCTATGCCATGCTACAATGTCGGATTCAGAAAAAGATGTTGAAATGTCTGAAAGGTCGGACACAGGCGAGAGCGTATCGGGAGATGGAGATGGAGACCAACAAGACCTCCCATCATTCTATCCCAAAGAATTTTTTGAAATAGTCAAAAAATTTAGCTTTCAATTCATATAGTGGCATCTGCCTGTTTTTTTTTTAAGGTTACTTTATACTTTTATACTTTAAGCAATTTTTGGAGCACAAACTTTTTCATTTTTACTTGAGTAAAGAGGTCAAGTTAATACCTCAACTTTCTATACATCTACTTAAGTAATATACCGGTATGTGTGTACTATTGACACCACTGCTTTTAGGGCTCCAAAGCAACAGTGTTACTCTGGGGTTATCTGACCTGGAATGCTAGCCAGTGCCTTCCTGTTACAACTAAAACCCACATTATTTGTTTATATTAGGGTTTTTTGTTTTTTTTACAATCACCTTTACTTATAATTTCTTGTAAATATCCATTTTATGCAGAATGTTTATTCATAATAGTAGGTAAGTAATGACAATGGAAAAGATTTACACCCCAGAACTCAAAACTGAAAGAGTTTTATTCACTACTACGGAGCCCCTCTGATGACATGGTCAAAAAAAATGTTTAATTGTGGCCACGAAGTAGTATTTCGTGCGCACGTTATACTTTTTGCGTGGCCACAAAATACTACTTCGTGCGCACGAAATACTACTTCGTGGCCACAATTAAACATTTTTTTTGACCATGTCATCAGAGGGGCTCCGTACACTACAGTACCTTTTATGTAGAAATTACAGGTGTTTAAATATATGCTTCTATTTGTTAGCAAAGGCAGCAGGAAAGTATAGTTTGTCTTTATTTAGAAAATATGGATGTTTTGCTCGTTAATTTTCCTGTTGGAACAGTGTAGACTGATCCTGAAGTTCTGGTGCCTATCCGCTTTCGGGCCATGGGTGTAGGTTTGCATAGGGACCATAGGGACATGTCCCTACCGAAATTTAGACCGACCTACTTGTCCCTACCAACAATTACATGTGAATAACTTGTAGAGGAGTTCTGGATGGAGAATATTTACAGACAAAAAACATGTTTTATCTAAAAGGCAAAATTTGTATTTATTTTTTTACAATTTTGATATAATTCCTGCTCTAAGTGGGTCGCTCTGTGAGCTAAAGACATGTTTTAATGTCTCTATACTCCAGTCAACAATTAATCGATTACTAAATTTGTTGACATTATTTCAATATTTTATTAATCCAATGAATTGTTTCAGCCCTAAATAAAATACATAAAATGGGTTAAACAGAGTAACTATATCCTAGATGTACAACTTGTTGAGTGAAGTTAATATATTACGTGCTCAGTTCCTCTTCTAGTTCCAGTGACTGTGTAAATACAGTAAATTTATTTGGCGTCCCTTGAATCTATTATTTTGCTTTGTTTTATGATGCAAAGAGAACATTTCAAAGATAAGAGTGGGTTTTACCTCTGTTTACCTCTGCACCATTCTATATCTTCAAAATAAAAAAAGTATAAATCCACATATAACAGACATATTTAGACTATATTCTGTTAAATAGGCCCAGATTTACCAACTGCCATAGTCGCTGGTAATTTCAAATGCAAACCTTTTCAAAGAATAAACAAGTCCTACTTCCTCATTCATCAGAGCCAGTTAAGCTTCAGTCATTGATAAACAGCATCTAGTGCGTGTAGTGCTTATAACATTTGTATAGATATAGCAAGAAATGCTGCTTTTCTCTTTAAAGGAAATACACCCTGATTTTCTGTCAATCATGAAAAAAAACAAGCATGCATATTGTTGCATAGGACCAATGACATTACTCTACGGAAGAGGATTAGGGCCACTGAGAAATACAAAAAAAAAAAAAAAAATTAACTGATTTTTAAATTTTATTTCAGTTTA
>NW_015151371.1:114630-129967 GCF_000732505.1 Cyprinodon variegatus
CTGGCTATAGCCAGCATGGTTTCGCCCTCTCCTCTCTTCCATGGTTACTAAGTGTTAAATGAGGAGCTGTGTTTTTATTGGTGCCTATTTCCGAAACAAAGCTGACGTCCCAGTTTCCTAGTCCGGTAGCATTTCACCTCGTGACCACCTCATCTGTTTTCTCTCCACCTTCACCTCCGGCTGCAGCGCTGATTAGTGACCATGAAGGGCGTCTGGCTCCTGCTTTGCTCCGCGTCTTTAACGTCAGCCTTCTACCTGACTAAAACAGGTAAGCGCACAGTCACTAACACTTTGTTTTGTTCGCTTCTGCCTAAGTTTCACTTTCATCATTTCAACAAAGTGTCGTGCTTATTTTAGTATTTTATTTTCAGCACCATCTGCTTTTAAACCATTTTTCTTTCTTTCTTTTTTTTTTAGACGAATTACATTTTAAATCATGGATCGCACAGGTGGGTTTGTTTACATTAGTTCTTACTACTTAAAATGTGATGTAACCGTATGCGGAAGTAATCTAAGGGGGGAAAAATCACTGCAACACTGATAAAGATAAAACCTCTTCATGCAGTACAACAAAGCATACAACTTCAAGGAGTACTACAAAAGGCTCCAGATATTCACAGAAAACAAAAGGAGGATCGAAAAGCACAATGAAGGAAATCATTCTTTCACAAGTAGGAATTTATTCTGTTTATTTTCACCAAACATTCTCTCTACGTTATCTTATGTCTTGTTTTTTTTTTTTTTCTTTCTCCATGAAGTGGCACTAAACCAGTTTTCAGACATGACTTTTAATGAGTTTCGAAAGTCTTTCCTCTTGTCTGAACCACAGGTAATATGTCCAGACTTTTGCTTCCAAAGAGCTGTTGTTGTGGCTTTTTTCTGTGTTCTTTAACTTTTCTTGTGAATTGCAGAACTGCTCTGCCACCAAGGGAAACCACTTCAGCAGTAATGGACCATATCCAGACTCTATTGACTGGAGAAAGAAGGGGAATTATATTACACCAGTTAAGAATCAGGTGAATTTGAATTGAAACATTTGTGTCTACTGATCAGGCACAACGTTTTTCTTTCTACTTTTACTGAGAAAAACAACATACCGACCCCATATTTCTGCCAAAAAGTTTTTTATTGTTCCCGTTTTTTGGATTATTAGTGTCAAATATTATTTTGCAGTGTATTTAAACTCACAGGTTCCTTTTCTTTCTTTTTCTTTTATTTAAAGTTCTAACTTTTGTTTACTACAGACATAAAAGCACATTATAACAATTTCAATCTACAAGCCATTCATTATTTTTTGTTTTGTGCATATTTCTTTATTTACAACCTTACTTGTTATTTTGACAATTTATACTTGAAATGTATTTATTATACCTTTATTATACTCCTGCGCTTACGTTCCAACGTTTAAATGGTGTTGAAAGATAAGATCCTGTAAAACAGAGGTACCCTGGTCCAGTCATTGAGGGCCATCCGGTAAGCTCTAGATCAGAGGTCACGGATTAGCGGACCGGGGTCCGGATCCGGACCCACCTGCTGGCTAATCAGGACCCAAACTGATTTAAAACATAACATAACATCTATATTACTGTTGTCCAACGACAGTTTCTAACTTCACTTGCACCGCTTCGCCTGTTGATATGGCTCACAAATGAGAACATTGATATGTGCTTGAGAATGGCTTTGTCGCCATTCAAACCCAGGTTTAAAAGCCTTGCAGGGCAGCCTAAAGCCCACTTCTCTCATTAAGCCAAAAAACGTTCAGTTGTCTTATATAAAATATGTGAATCAGGAATTTGTCTCTATACCAAACTGAACAATTGCTGTTCTCTTTAGATTTTAAAATGGAAAATGTTTCTATTTAATTTTCTATTTTTTATTTTAAAAAGTAATGTATGACCTTCACTGGTTGTTGATTTTCTTTATTTGGACCCCGCTGATTTTTTATTGGTTCCCCCTGCTCTCGATGTATCACTTCTCCAACTCAACCTTAATCTAATGGCTAAATTCACTCAGTATGTCATTGAGCTCATCAAAGACCTGACAACGAGCCGCTTATTGGATTCCAGTTTGTAGATGAAGGATGGTAGCTCTGAAGGGCTGGACTCGGGCAGTCCCGCTTCAACTTGAGCATTCCCAATATGATCTAGAGCTGAGCTTGGAGCCTGATTGTTGCTATCAGATGCTATGTCTTAGTATTCTATATTGCTGAAAATTATTGCATCTTCTCTTATGATTCTAAATGCTTGTTGCCGTCCCAACTAATAACAGCCCCACCTACGTTAGGGTTAATTGAGCAAATGTTTTCAGTAAATTCAGAGAGCTTTCAGCCTCTAGCCTAGGATAGTGAGGTAATTATTAAGCATGAGAAAGAATGAAACAAGACAGTGATGTCAGTGATGTACCTTATCTGATGCAGTAGAACTCTTAATTTCCCACAATTCAATCTAAAACGCTAAAATTGCAGCAAATCAGCGAACACCCATAGAGGTGACAGAAATGTTTCAAAAAATGTGCTTAATTTCTTTACATTTAGACTAAACTGAAATACATTCTTATTCATGTTAAGATAATTCTAACAATGACAGCAACTGTTTTTTTTTTATTATTATTTTTTTATTATTGTATTTCAGGGAGCTTGTGGTAGCTGCTGGACTTTTTCCACAACTGGCTGTTTGGAAGCCGTCACTGCTATCGCCACTGGGAAGCTCGTGCCTCTGGTGACAAGCTTTTACTTTGTCGAAAAAACTTTTATTCTACTACATACAATAACTGTAGTGAATTTAAATAGTCTTTTTTTTTATTCAGTCAGAACAGCAGCTGGTAGACTGCGCCCAGGATTTTAATAACCATGGCTGTAATGGGTGCGTGCTGAAAATGTGTCCATCCACTTTTACTGTTAACACTGTATCATTCATCTGTTTCTAATCCAGGCCTTTATCTTTCATTTAGGGGTCTTCCCAGTCAAGCATTTGAGTATATCATGTATAACAAGGGACTGATGACAGAGGAGGACTATCCATACACTTCTGTGGTAATTTTTTCAGCCAGTTTAAAAACTAACCAATAAAGATGCTCATAATGGCTTATGGTAACTATTTCTTTTGTGTTATCAGGAGGGTATATGTTCATATAAACCCACCCTGGCTGCTGCTTTTGTGAAGGAAGTGAGGAACATAACAGCGGTGAGTGATCGTCATCATTCATGGACATAGAAGAGTGGATGAAAGTGCGTGAAGAATAAAGCTGTGCTGCTGTTTCTCAGTACGACGAGATGGGAATGGTTGATGCTGTCGCCACTCACAATCCTGTTAGTTTTGCCTTTGAGGTCACTAATGACTTCATGCATTACCATGAGGGTGTGTACACCAGGTGAGAGCAAATCTGCACATTAAATGGCTAAAATTTATATTAGAATCATTGTGTAGGGTAAATATTTGGCTGTGATGTGTATAAGGGTGGAGGAAGATGTCTTGTTTTATATCACAAATAATTTAAAAACAAAATCCCATTTTCTACTGTTTGAATCTACATTTCATATAATTTTCTATTTGATTTTAAACTATTGTTATTGCTTAGTGCTCCTGTAATGTTTAAATACTGAAACATGGGGGTTTTTATGCAAAGAGGTTTGTTTTAGTTTTAGTTTTAGTTCCTCATTTGCTATTTAAAAAAAAAAACAGCCCAGGTTAAAGTCACATGTCACTTTTGGTCTCTTCCTGCTTTCAGCACTAAATGCCACAACACCACAGACAAAGTGAATCATGCCGTGCTAGCTGTTGGCTATGGACAAGAGAACGGTACACCCTATTGGATAGTAAAGAACTCATGGGGCCCTACCTGGGGCATAAACGGGTAAACGTTATTTACTTTTACACAGCCCAAATAAATCTACATGCTAGGAAACATAAAACGGCTCATCAAAATGTTTTTGCATCACAGGTATTTCCTTATTGAGAGGGGAAAGAACATGTGTGGACTCGCTGCCTGCTCATCCTTTCCAGTGGTTTAATTTTTCTTCAATGATATGTCTCAAAAAATACTAAGAATAATCTAAGTGAGGCATAATTGATTTTTCTTAATCATATATAGTGCATTTTTATAATTCTGAATTTTTATCTTGTAACTACGATAAACTGGATTCTAGTTTATTGTTTGAGGAGTTTTAACTACTGATAAAACACTTTTATATGGTAAACTGAATTTAATTCAGATTTGTTTACAAATGATAACTGAGATGATCAATTTACTGTTAAATCTTTGAGATAAAACTCCAAAATAAAATTTTTTTAAATTTGCTTGTATTTCTTGCATTGGTTTATTGCAGACGTCTGTAGCCTACCCAGATATGATGGCGGCAGCTGAACGGGTTTAGTATTGTCACATGTGAGGAGCCACCGCTGTTCAGTATTTATGTATGGACCACTGTCTCTGTAAGACCAGCGACCAAAAATAAGAACAGTTGTTAAGTTAGTTTATGAATTACCATTCTATCTGCTGGAATGAATCACTATGTCTATCAGAAAAAATGTGTTCAGAGTATTAGGGCGCTTGGACTTCACTCCAGACCCTTGGTGAACTGAGTAAAGAAATGTTATTAAAAAAAAAAGGAAATCAGATATACCGTAAGTTGATTAAGTCAAGATTCTACTGGTTTTGAGACATTGCTTGAAAAGATAACCTATCTTTTATCAGTATGTAGAGATCCATCAGAAAAAGTAAAAATAAAGCTGTCTGCTATGAGTATTTTATAACTTAATGTATTGTTGTTTTAGATCATTATACAAATTTTGACATCAGACAAACATAATCTGTATCTACAAAATGTTTTTGAAATACTTTTATTTATTAGTGTTCAAACCAACCTGGAATCATGTAAAAATAATCGTGTCACTGATACACAATAAGAAAATAACAGAATTGTTTTAGGGACCATACAGTTTGGCATAGTATGAATCGTCATCATAATAAGCTGGGAAAGATTCTCAGCCATCTAAGACATAATGTTGAATTTAAATACTGTACCTTTATTGATTTGAGTTACACCACCAGACTTGTCATTGAGAATTGAAGGTCAGTGTTTGGTTGCACAAGGACACCCTCTTCATGAAGCGTAGCTTAATTTTTTTTTAGTGTGTCATGGTCATATATTGCATAGCCTACATGTTTTATACAGTAGTTGATGAATGGCAAAATTGGATAAAATAAAAATTTTAAAAAGCCATCCTTCCAATCAGGGATATGCAAAGAAAGACACTAGGTGGTGCTAGAGCAACTGCCCTTTTCCCCTCTGGAAGAAAATGCCAAATTTATTATTTACGTTTTTTTATATAGTTTTTGGCCCAAAATAGTATTTTACAAATGTAAAATCCTATCAAATCAAGAGTCTAGATTTAATAATTTCGCTGTAGAGGACCTGTGGGAGTATTGACCTAGTGGTTGGAGCAGTGCGCTTTTTCTCTAAGAAGGTTGCAAGTGTGAGGTTTGATCCCCACAGCCTCCATTCTGGGTTCCTGAGCAAAACCCAACCCCACACCGCTCCCCAGGTGCCACACAATGGCAGCCCACTGCTCCTCAAGGGGATGGGTTAAAATGCAGGGAGTGAATTTTCCCAATGTGGGACAATATAGGGGTTTAATTTTTTTTTTACTTTACATGTAGCAACACCTCGATAGAGACTTGCCCTGGTGAAGGACCAGCTAACCATCCAGGTAACTAAACAAGCGTATTTACCTCCTTTACCAACCATGTTAGTTTATAGCAAAATGTGTTTAATGGCCTCTACCAGGCACCAAGGAATGCTGTAAAATGCAACTCAATAAGGCAATTACAACTATAGCCTCTTGACCCAAGGCTCTTAGTTAATCATATAAACTCAATCCATCGGATGGAGACATCAAAATTTCCCTACGTCTCCAGAAGAAGAAAGCTTGTTTAAATAATCGGATTATCACACAACACTTATGATAGCAGTTATATGTAAACTAGAAGCAACTGCATTTTTACCTTCAATTGTGTTCTTTTTTTCCACATATATGAAAGATATTTAAAAAAGAAAAGAAAAAAAATGATCTAGTCTATTGTTTTTCAGGTTTGCTTATATATTAGTGGATTTGAAATTGTTATTTATTTAATTGACACCAATGTTGCATTGCTACCTATGGACTGCTGAAGATTGTTTAAACATCAGTATCAGACAATGTTTGGCTGTTTGCGGCTCTATAAGACATATAAAGTACCCTTTGCCAACCTGAGCACCTTTCCCCCAAAACTGTCAGTGCACGCCACTGCTCCCGGATTTTCAAAGCATAATGCATGGGGACAAAAAAAAAAAGATCTATCCAGCAGCTGTGGTGATTGTTGTTCACCAACCATTTGCATGGCAGGAAACATTTGGCATGCTCCCCATGGGAGGCCCGGAATCTGCTTAGCTGCTTTGAAAACATTCTGGTACCCTACAATGTTTACTTAAACCTGTTTCAGTGATGTGTTGAAGGGCTTTGTCCAATGCAGAAGATATTCAGCTCCCAAACACCAAGCAGCATGGTGTACGTAGTTAAGTCTAGCAAGGTCATCATATACTTCTGTATTGGAGAAACTAAACATCCTCTTCACAAAAAAAGGAGAGTCAGCTCCTAAGGACAAGACCCAGCTTTTCACCCAAACCTTAAGAAAACAGGACAATGTTTTGGAAAAAAGAACGTTCATAATTTTAGACAGAGAAAATATATAGTTTGACAGAGAAGGATAAGGAGAAATTGACACCAATTGGAAGGATAATTCTAATAAGATTTTAGCTTTCTAAAAGCACACATTTCAGTATTGAGCCTTCTAGGTAGTTTCAAACCAATTTACATGTTTTTGCAGATAACCAAACATCTCCCAAGCTTCTAGGCTGCAAAAGGGACAAACATCTCTTCAAGGCCAATCACCATGTGAATTTAGATAGGCTAAATGGCAAATAACAGACAAACTTGGAACCTCTCCATAATTGCAGACAGAGAAAAACCAATTGGAACTAAATATTTTTTGCCATTTTTTCTTGAACTACTGAAAATGTAAAGATGAAGAAATAAAAAAACAAGAAAATGTCCTACATGTCAAATGTGACTCACACAAGGATAGCAATTAATAGTCACAGCTTTGTTATCTTATAACCATAGACTCATTTTATCAAGGGCTGCTATAATTGTGTTTATTTTGTCTATGCATATTTTATATGGTGCTGTTTTTGCAACGGCAGTAGGGAGAAAAAACTCCAGCATAACCAGGCTTGGTGTATGCAACCTGTTGCAAAAGCCGCCTGTTGGTTCAATGAGACAAAAGCATACTGTACAAGAGGAACACAGAAGCACAGATCCATAAATACTTTCTAAGTTAGAAAACATCACGGTCAACTAGCTCCATAGGTGGCTCAGTCTATAGGGCAGAAACTGTTTCAGCAGATGAGCTCCGGGATGGTTTTTATTAGAAAATGGATGGAAGATAGCAGTTGGTCTCAGTTAAAGCAGATCCTGTAGCTTTGTCTAGGAGAGAAACTGGGCTCAACACTGAGAAACGGGACAAACTCTATCTTCTATGATGGAAGTTGTTGGCTTGATGGTTTTACAGCTAAACAAAGCCCCAGACCAGGTGTACCTACTATGAAGAGGAAAAGCAGAGAGAACATAAGGTTGGAAATTGAGCAAACAAATAATGCAAAACTGGAGAATATGTTGAATGAAGCAGAGTTATGAAAAGTGGTCCCCATGTCCTCCTGTAGCCTAAGCCTATAGCAGCATAAATATGGGCTAGAGATAGCTCAGGATAACTGGAGACACTCTAACTATAAGCTTTATCAAAAGGTAAAGTTTTAAGCCTAATCTTAAAAACAGAGTGTCTGCCTCACAAATTAAAACTGGGAGTTTGTTCAACACAAGAGGAGCCTGAATAATAATAATAAAAAAAAAAAGATATGCCTCCAATTCTACATTAAGAAACTTTAAACGTTTTAGTTTCACTTTTGTGACACACTGTAAGTAAATGTTTACCTAAATTCAATATAATTTTAGTTCAGGCATCACTGGTACTGGGTTAAAACTGGCCACCTCTTTGCATATACAAAGACTACTTCTCCCAGAATGCTCTTTCGCGCTATCCGCGAGCCAATAGGGTTTCGTTTTAGTGATTGGGCGCAAAATCCAGTGTTTGTTTTCTTCCTTGTCCTATATTGGAATCTTAAAAGTCAGCCTAATGAACGTTAAAATTGTCGAAGCGACCGCGGTTGCGTAGACCAACAGCACGTGCTCCAGTCCGGTGTCTCGAGCCATGTTTAGGGAACTGTTTCATGAGCTAATTCCTGTAGCCCTTTAGCTAGCAATACCTAGCTCAGTTTCTCACTCATAATGTCTAGTCTGCCTCAAAATAATCTAAAGGAACAACTGGCAAGACACAGCAATGCTGCTCACAGCAAACTCTCCCTGGCTAAACCCAAAACAGGGTAAGTGTTGTTATTTTACAGCAGATAGCGAATAACGGCAAAAGTTTTAGGCTCTCATTAGAGCTAGCTAGTATCATAATACTTAGCTTTATTTTTTTTTATTTTAACAGTTTCTTATCCGTCTTACACATTGGCCCCAGATATTTTTAAGTAGTTATAGTTTTGAAAATAATTTTAACAGAAAAGTTACCAAATTTTAGTGTTTTTTTTGCTTCTACCGATGAAGCTATAAGCACCGACCAATTATATGAATGCAGTCAATTCACATTATCTAGCCTCTTTGAGTTTAAAATCATCATTTTAATCACACAAAACATGCAAATCCTTAATGTAATGTTTGAATTATTAACAGTTAATAAAGGAAAATTGACCCTGTTGTAATGTGGTGATTTGCTTACCTGTACTATTTTATTTTACAATATATGATATTGTAAGACTATTCTAGGACATATGTATTTCTTTTAATGTAAACCTGGTGTCTCAAACTCCAGTCTTCTAGATCTAATGCACCACAGCTTTTAGATGCATGCCTGATCCAACACAGCTTAATTAAATGATTTATTGCCTCCTCGGCATGCCATCAAGTTTGGCAAAGACCTGGTAGTGTGTCATGGTTTGCTGAAACAGGAAAGCTTGTATAAACTGCATGGCAGTTACTTAGCATCATAAATAAAATATATACTTGTAAATCTAACAAAATTTATGGCTTAGAGTTTATCTGTTGATAAATGTTCTGTACCTATCCCTTAAATGATGTTCTTGTTTTATTTTCTTAATGGTTAAGTCACCAACTTCACAAAGGATGATTTGAAATGCAACAGATATTTTTGCTTTTTTATTGGCTTTCACTGAATTAGATTAGAGACCGATCAGTCAGCTGATATTTTTGGCTGATATTGGCTTGTTCTTGTATTGGAATTGGCCGATACATGTATAGACAATAGATAGATAGACAATAGACAGATTTTATTTGTTATTTTGTTTACACAAGCGTAAAACAAAAAGAAATTTCGTTTGGAAACAGCTCATTGGACAATTTCATCTTTTAAAAGTGCAGCCTTGGGGAAAAAAAAAAAAGCAAAAAAGTATGAGCTGGCCGGTTCATCAGGAGCCATGCCTTAAGATCATGTGAGGCATTTGCCATCCATCATTTTTGTGTTCATAAATGTTTCAGTTTTGTTTAAATCATGTGTCATTTTTTTTATCATGTAAGCGGAGGAGGAAATGGCAATACCAACTCCAAGAATCAATTAGACTGACGGTCTAAACAAACCTCTACCGGTTAATCTCTACGTTAGATGCCAATATTTTACACAGATGAGTTTGCCTCTTTTACCAAAAGCACACATGGCATGAGAATTACTAGAGTGGGAAACATTTGCATTTACTCATAGTACCGGTATTACAATATTTATGGTATGCTTTTAAATAATGTTGTCATTGCATATCTGTTTGTTATATCCCGCAGCCACAACTTTAGGTATGTTTACACTCTCATCATAGTCTCAGAACTGAAGCCCACATTGCATAACATTTTTTTAGGAGACATCATAGCTAGTTGTGTAATCATTAAGTGACTGGAGTAATAAAAAAAAAAAAAAACATTGGTTGCTGCAGAGTTGCTGATAGTAATTGTCAATTACTATCAGCGTTGTTGGAGTGGGAAAAAATAGACTGAGGGGAAAAAGAAAAAATAAGCTAATAATCTTTAAAGACATTGTTGTTTTGAAAGCGTTTTTCCTTGAGTAGCAATTGTATCATAAGAACAGCTTTTTTACTGAATGTTGTTTGTATTTTTCAGGGCTTTCTCGTTCAAAAAGAAATCTTCATCAGGTACAACTAAAGTGGAATTCCCGACCAAGGTAAACAGTCTAAATGCTTTGGCAAACAGGAACGTGAATGTCCCTAAGAACAATTTGGTGACTAAATCTTCTTTAAAATTTTCAAACAAGCTTGAAGGAAATCAAAAAAACAAAATCGACAGCTTCTTCTCTTCAAGTTCAAAATGCAAGTCAGATGTCATCAGCCCAGCAGGTTGCTCCATTACAAAAAGTGAAACACCCTTAGCAGATGCTAGCATTAAGATGCCTGTAGCTCCTGTTAAACCTGACAACTCCCTCTGTGATGGTAAAGGAATCAGCTCAACTAGACTGGATGTATCTAGTTTGAAGATTGATGACTGGGATGATTTTGATGACTTTGAAACACCCGCCAAAGCCAAAAGCGACTCATTCTGCTCAGAGAAATCAGCTGTTGAAACAAAAATAACTTTATCTTCAGATGAAGAGTTCCCAGAGTTCACAGGAAAACAAAGCCATGATGCTGGTAGCTTAAAACCAGAATTGAGCAAGAAGAACAATGACCAGTCTTCTAAGGAGACAGAAGAGCAAGAATCTCGTGTCAATAAATCAACCATTTCAGTAGAACCTAGTTTAGGTCATGAACTTTCAGACTATGAAGTGGAGGAGTCTCCTGTAAAAAGGACTAGAAGGCGTTGTCTTCCTCCACTTGTGACTTCAGTGTTGAGTGATAGTGATGAGGAAATCTGTCACGTCTCTAAAGCTTTGAAAGAAAAAACAGGTAAAGGCTTGTTTGCTTTGTTCAATTTGATTATTTAAAGTAGATACAGATCTAATAAGTGTCCTAAAACAATCAGGGTAATAATGAAATATTTGGATCCTCTTAGATGAAAAGGAAAAATGGATTGATCCAAAAAAACCGGACCTGGATCACACCTTCAAACCTGAGGAAGATCTTGATTACATTCCCCCTTCACCTCCTTCTCAGACTTCTTATACAAATTTTGGAACAAGGTAAGCAAATATCACGCATTAGTGCCAACCTTTGTGTCTTCCAAAACCCTTCCCTACCATCAAGTTTGATTTAAAATCTTTTTCAAGCTTGGAAAAAATTATAGAAAATTATTTGTTTTTCCATTCTTGTCTCCGTTTTCTTGCACCTGTCTGTTCATAAGTATAGGAAACGGGGTTTGTTTGATGATCAATAGGATATATTTGAAAAAATTTCAAACTGGACCACTCATTCACTTATCATCTTTTGGATTTTTTTAAAGCAAGATGTTACTTCTTATCTCTGTTGTGTATTAAAACACATGGAGTCAAAAAAACAAAGTTGACTCCATAGGTGTTCAAAATCAGCGGCTGTAATGACCAAACTGTACAAAAATCTATGGGTTGAAAACATGCAAAGAAAATATTTTAAGCCAACAATGGTTTATAACAACTTTACAACAAGAAATGCAAGAAATTTATAGCATGTTTTGAAGTCGTTATAAACCTTTGAGGCTACAAAATGAGCCTTAGTACAATCACAATTGAGTACTTGTCTGTGTGTGTAAACATTTGCACTGTCTGCAAAAATGGGTCCGGCAGGTTTTATGATTTATCTTAAACCTTTTTTTTTTTTTTTTATGCTGTGGTTGCAGCATAATATACATTTTTTCCATTATTTTAATAGTGTCATCATTACCTCCATCTTCATTTCCCCAACCTGACTGTTTCAAATGTAATTTATTCACTCAAATTGGGCAGAATGGGTTGGTTTGCACATCCTATCAGCTGCATGTGCAGTTTTTGTATCTCACCCCATCACATCCACTTATTTTTTGCACAATATGCATTTTGCATAAGCAATTTTGATCCTTTGAATATCCAGCCCTATGTGTAAAATCTTGTAAATTCTGCATAAACACTCAACACACTTTCAAGTGGAAAACGGCTTTTTCTAAAAAGCCTTTAATATTTTCTTATGAAGAATGTTGGAGAAAGTGTGTTCTATTGAGAATGACTTTAGATTCATCTTAAATTTGCTTTTATCTAGTCTAATTGAATGTTTTCCTCTTCTTTATGAAAGAAATCAATCTGGCAATGTTCAGAGCAGAGATGATGCTTCCCAACCCATCAGCCCTCCCACAGCTCCACCTAAACCGCAACAACTTGCTGGTGACAAAACAAGTACATATCTTTTTTATCAGTTTTTCCTCCAACTATTTTACTTTAGAATTTTCTTCTGGTATGTATAATTCTCGCTGTTTGTAATTGTTGCAGAGGAACAACTCTTTAGTATTATGGAGTCCATCTGTGCTCTGGTTGATTCCATCCCTGAGCATGAACTAATCGCTTTGTCCTGTGGGGATGAACTTTTGCTAAAGAGGGCCCAAAGGTAGGTTCATGTCACTCAGCAGCAGAAGCGCTATTGTCTCATTTGATGCTATACAAACATCATCACAATCACTGACTTTCTCTTGCAGGAAGAGGATTTTAGCTTGTGGGACTGATTCTTTGAGCAGGAGGACGCAGCAGCCAGACAGTACAGGGATTTCTGATTCTTTCAAAGAAAGCTTTTCCATCTGTGGTTCTTCCACTGCAATGTCCCCTAGCAGTTCCCTGCCTTTAGACACTAAAAAGTCCAAACAGCCTCAAAGATCTTCAGTCATCTCTATTGACCATGACTCGGACTGCTTTGACGACTCCAGTTTAAAACCATGGCAAAGGAGAGATAGCAGGACAATATATGTTGAAGATGACAGTGTTTGCGACTCTCCATCAGCAAACAGCTTCACAAAACCACCAGTTAATATAGAGAAATTAAGCTCTGACGCTAATGATGCAAATCTTTCATTCCCAACCACGTTAGATAATGTGCAAGAAAAATCCAAAACCCCAACACATGCAGCCACGACAGACTTTGAGGAAGATGACTTCTATATGGACGATTTTGATATAGATGACTTTAATGATTCTGACATCCCTGATTACTTTGATGAACCTCAAACTAAGAATGTAACTAAAAATCTAAGCACTCCATCTGCTGCTGTGAAAGAAGAGGGAGCAAACAAGTCGTCTTGGAACAAGAAACCAGTAACTCCTGTTGCTGCTTCAAAGCCTCAGAAGATTTATTCACCAGGCAAGTCGACATAGAACCAAAATATGGGAATATTTACTTCTAAAAACATGGAAAAAACAAACACATTTATTTCCTAAAATGTTTAGATCTATGCAGTTTTACATTTGCTCACTAGATGGCAGTAAATTAGACTAAATTAGGATGCATTTCACTATTAACAGGAACATTTTATTTAGCCTCTATTAAATCAAAAATGATCACGGTTTCACTTATTGCCCTCTTCCAATATTAATGCAAATTTTTAGAAACGTGTGTGGTACATTTTCTTGTTTCGTGGTTAATAATATTGATTTTAATGCATTTTCACAGATTATTTCTTTTTTTTTTGTCACATGTTTCAGAGCCCAACTTTAAAAATCCAGCTCATGATCGCTTTAGAGGCTTTAACTTCCCCTATTCACAGGAGATGATGAAGATCTTCCATAAACGATTTGGACTCCATCAGTTCAGGTTTAATCAGCTGGAAGCAATCAATGCTACTCTTCAAGGAGAAGACACATTTGTTTTAATGCCAACAGGTTAGTTTAAGAAGGTTTCTGTTACATTGAAAGTAAAACCAGCTGATTGTTCTGTCAAAATGTTATAATATCAATCCTCTATTGGCAAATGCTACAACTATAGTTAGTATTTTAAAAGAAAACTATTTGTAACCTTTTGCAAAAATCTGCACGTCATCAAAACTTGCTCTACATTGCAATGTACTCCATTTTTCAGCAGCGTGTTCCAGAAGATTTTTATGTTTCAACCCCTTTACAAGCCATTTAAGACAACAGATGTAGAAAAACTTATCTTTTTCATCAAACTGATGTGTATTTTCAAATATATTTTATTAAATTTTTTAGGTGGGGGTAAAAGTTTGTGCTACCAATTGCCTGCATGTGTCTCACCTGGAGTCACTGTTGTCATTTCTCCGCTTAAATCTCTTATTGTTGACCAGATCCAGAAGCTCACCACGTTAGATGTAAGTATGCTAGCTACTGGGAACTGTTTTAGAGTAAAGGAATGACATTGATGAGTGTGTGAAACCTTGGAAGCTTTTAATATTAACCAAACAAGAGAGTTATTCTCTTTTAATAAAAAACAAAACTAAAAAAACAAACTCTCCTTCTTGATCCCTAATAAAACATTAGGTTCATTTTTAATTGGACGGAAGTCCAAATAAGAATTTGTATGATGTTAAGTTCTCTTAAACATAATACATTTGATGAACACTTAAGCTGTCACAAACCATTTAAATTTGTGCGTTATTTTCCTATTTTTCAGATTCCAGCAACAAGTTTATCTGGTGATAAAAGTGACAGTGAAGCGGGAAAGATTTATATGCAGCTCTCCAGGAAAGACCCGATCATTAAACTGCTGTATGTAACGCCAGAAAAGGTGATTTATTTAATTTTTTATATTTTTTTTATAACATTAAGCTAGTGTCTTTTCTTAATGCGTTAACATTTGATGTTTATTGTATTTTCTTCAAGGTTAGTGCAAGCAACAGGTTGATCTCAGCTCTGCAAAACCTGTACGAGCGAAGCCTTTTAGCCCGCTTTGTGATTGATGAGGCACATTGTGTCAGTCAGGTGGGTTGCTGAATTTTAGATTTAAAAATAAATACACTCAGAGGGAAAAAATTAAAGGCTGTGCTACTATATATATATATATATAATTTTTGTTTTTAATAAGTCCCTACATTTTATTTTTTTATTTTAAGTGGGGCCATGATTTTCGCCCAGACTACAAGAAGTTGCACGAACTACGTCAGAAGTTCCCCAAAATACCGATGATGGCTCTAACAGCCACCGCCACCCCCCGTGTCCAAAAAGACATTCTCAACCAGCTAAACATGAGTCGACCTCAAGTGTACGTGTTCATTTCCAGATGACATCATTTATTCATGGCCGCAGTTCAGAATATCCTGGATTAACTACATGTTTTCTGCTTTTT